>NW_027672484.1:0-197734 GCF_964165515.1 Mesoplodon bidens
TGTCATAGGATATCTGTCTTTCGGTTTCTTTCTTCAAGTTGGGTGATTATCTCTAGATCCTTCTGTAGTGGTGGCAACGGCACTGTTCCATGCTTTTTCATGGCTAATATTCCATTGTGTACATGGACGACTTCTTCTTGGTACATTTTTCTGTTGGTGGACATTTTGGTTTCCTCCAGGTCTTGGCTATGGTACATGTTGCTGAATTGAAGGCCTGGCAGGCTGTGTCTTTTTGATTCTGGTCTACTCAGGTGATAGGCCCATCAGTGGGCCTACCAGATCACATGGTAGCTCAATTTTTACCTTGAAACGCACCTCCGTTCTGTTCTCACTACTGGCTCTTACCAGGTTACATCCCACCAGCAGCTAAAGGGTATGCAGTTCTCTAAAACCCCTTCAGCACTTATTTTTTGTAGAGTTTTCTTGCTGATGATCATTCTGACGGCTGTGAGGTGAACGTTTTGGTACACTGGATTTGCATGGCTTTATTAATTCCTGATGTTCAGCCTTTTTCCATTCCCGTTTTTTTAACGAAAGAAAGAAAGAAAGAAAGAAAGAAAAAGAATCATAAGACAAATGTGCATAAAATATGCCTCTTGAAACTGTCGTTTTGAAATGTGGACGTCTTTCGAATTTTTTGGTCGATATACGGCCCCAGGATTTGTTTTCAGGGCAGGTGTCATTTACACGCCTGCAATTATTTTGAATATCAACTGACCATTAGCACTGGGTTAAAAGCTGCTGTTGTGTGAAACGGCCACAAGGTGGCAGCAGCTGTCCTTTACTAAATCTGGTTACTAGGGCAACAGAACGTCAATGGAAGTCGTGTTCTAGGTTGTAATTTAGAATGGAATTTGCCAGGAAAAAGCCCCTTAAGTTTATGTCCCTACTTCTTGTTCGTTTCTTTAATTGAATTTATATTTTTTATCACAGCAAGTTTGATTACAATGCTTTGCTTGTTCTAGGTGTGCAAGATGTGGTTCTTTTACACATATACCTATGTCTATTCTTCCTGGGATCCTTTTCCCATGTACGTTATGAGAGAATGTTGAGTAGTCATCTCTTGGTATTCCGTAGGTTTTTGGTGATTATATATTTCACCTGTGTTTGTATGAGTCTCTTAACCCCAATGACCGAATGTATCGAATCCTCACACCTTTCCATTGGTAAACCATAAGTTTGTTTAATGAATCTGTGATTGCCCTTCTCTGTGGAAATATCTTCACTGGTATCAATTTTTAGGCAACACCTATAAGTGATACCATACAATATGTGTCTTTCTCTTTCTGACTTACTACATGTTGCGTGATTACCTGTAGACTCATCTACAGTGCTGCAAATGACATTGTGTCCTTTTTTTCCTTGGCTAATATTCCGTCTGTACATGTACCAGTTCTTCTTTGTCCACTCATCTGTTGATGGACTTTTTGGTTGCTTCCATGTCTTGGCTATTGTAATACTGCAGCAATGCACATTTGCCTGCCTGTGTCTTTCCAATTCTGTCTTCTTACGTTATAGGCCCAGGAGTGGGCCTGCTGGATCTTATGGTAGCCAAATGTTTACCTTATAATGGCACCTCCATTCTGTTCTCATTAGTGGCTCTTACCAGGTTACGTCCCACTTCAAGGTGAGGGTACGCACTTCTCCACAACACCTTCAGCATTTATTGTTTGTAGTTTTTTTGCTGATGTTTATTCTGACTAGTGTGAGCTGATACCTCTTTGTGGTTGGATTTGCATGCGTCTCATAATCCCTTGAAATTGAGCTTTCTGGCATGTCCTTTTTTCCTTGAAACTGTGAGTACAGCCTAGCTCTTCAAATTGTTTTCTTGAAGTATGTGTGACATTTTGAACTATTTTGGCCATTACTTCCCTCAAGACACTTTGAGGGCAGGTTTCATTTACAGCCCTCCAGTACTGGTGCATAGGAAGTGACCCTTAACACAGGTTTTAAAGCTGCTGTTGCAGGTAACGGCCAGAGGGCGGCAGCATTTCTGCTTTTCCCAATCTGGTAACTAGGGTATCTGACCTTCCTGCCAGCGTTGGTCCTCGGTTATAAATTAGAGGGGAATGTGCCCGGATAAACCCCCAAAACCTGATGTCTCCTTACTTATCTTTGTTTTTTAAAATGAATTTTTATTTTTTTATTGGAGTCATATTCTGCTGTGTACGTGGACCACTTCTTCTTTGTGAATTCCTCTGTTGATGGACATTTTCATTGCTTCCAAGTGTTGGCTATGGTAAATATTGCTGGAGTGCAGGATTGCCGGCCTGTTTCTTTATTATTATTATTAATTTTTGTGGTACGTGGGCTTCTCACTGCCGTGGCCCCTCCCGTTGCAGAGCACAGGCTCCAGACACGCAGGCCCAGCAGCCATAGCTCATGGGACTAGCCGCTCCGCAGCATGTGGGTTCTTCCCGGACCGGGGCACGAACCCGTGTCCCCTGCATCGGCAGGCGGACTCTCAACCACTGCGCCACCAGTGAAGCCCAGCCTGTGACCTTTTGATTCACATCCTCTCAGGCGATAGGCCCAGAAGTGGGTATGCTTGATTGAATGGTAGCTCAATATTTACCTTTTCAAGGCACCTCCTTTGTGTTTTCATTACTGGCTCTTACCATGTTCCACGTTGAACCAAGGGTAGGCATTTCTCCACAACCCCTTCAGCATTTATTATTTGCAGAATTTTTGCTGATTGCCCTTCTGACTGGTGTGAGCTGATAGGTTTTCGTAATTTGGATTTGCATGTGTTTAATTATTCCTAATGTTCAGCATTTTCCACACCGTTTTAAATTTCTGTTAAACAAACAACCAAAACAAACGGTGAGTACAATAGACCGGTTGAAATTGCCTTCTTGAAAGGTGGCCCTCTTTTGAATTTCTCGGTCTATTTTCGACCCCAGGTTTCTTTTTTGAGGGCGGGTGTCATTTACAGGCCTGCAATGAGTGTGAATATTTAGTGACCATTAGCCCTGGGCTTAAAGCTGCTGTTGTGGGAAACGGCCACAAGGCGGCAGCATTTCTCCATTCCCAAATCTGGTTACTAGGGCAGCAGAGCCTTTCTGGAAGTCCTGTTCCTAGGTTGTAAATTACAATGGAATGTGCCAGGAAAAACCCCCATAAGTTTATGTCACATTAATTCATGTTTTAATTTTTTATCGCGGTAATGATTAGAATATTGTTTGTCCTAGGTGTACACAATCTGGTTCATTTGTACATTACATATACATGTTCACGTACAGATCCACTTCCCATGTAAATTATTGCAGAGTGTTCCATAGACCTCCCTTGCTATATGTTCGGTCTTTTTGATATACGTATTTAATAGGTATCTGTACACGTATGGTAAGTGTACTCTTAATTTTTCCATTCCCCCCACCTTTCTTTTTAGATAAGCATAGTTTGTTTTCTAAGTCTGTGAGTGTCTTTCTCTGTGGAAATATGTTCATTTGTGTCAGTTCTTAGATAACGCCTATAAGTGGTATCATAAGATATGTCTTTTGCTTTCCGACTTACCTCATGTTCTGTGATTATCTCTAGGCTCATCTATGGTGCCTCAAAGAGAAGTGTTTCATTGTTTTCCATGGCTAATATTCCATTGTGTACATGGACTACTTCTTCTTTATCCATTCATTCGTTTTATGGACATTTTGGTTGCTTCCGTGCCTTGGCTATTGTGAAAGTTCCTGCAGTGCAGCTGTTGAAGCCTGTGCCTTCTCGACTCTGGACTTCTCAGGTGAGAGGCTCATCGGTGGGCCTGCTGAATGGAATGGTGGCTCAAGTTTTACTTTTAAACGCAGCTCCTTTCTGTTCTCAGTATTGGCTGTTACCACTTTACATCTCACCAGCAGCTAGAGGGTACACAGTTCTCTAAATCCCCTTCAGCATTTATTGTTTGTAAACTTTTTGCTGATGGTAGTTGACATGTGTGAGTTGAAACCGTTTTGGAGGTTAGATTTTCATGAGTCTAATGATTCCTGATGTTGAGCTTTTATCCATTTTCCTCATTGTTGAAAAAGAGTGAGTAAAACTTTCCCCTCCATACTATCTCCTTGAAAATTTTGCCAGTTTTGAATTTTTTTGGCCATTCCCTACCTCAGGACATTTTTTGACGGCAGGTGTCCTTTAGAGCCCCGAGTCCCTGTGAACGTTAAGTGACCATTAGCTGTGGGTTTAAAGCTGCCCTTGTGGGAAACGGCCACAAGGCGGCAGCATTTCTTCATTTCCAACTCTGGGATTTGGGGCAACAGAGCTTTCCTGGAAATCATGTTAGAACGCTGCAAATTAGAGTGGAATGTGCCAGCGCAAACCCCCAAGAGCTTATATCTCCTAAATTGTTGTTTGCTTTTGAAATTTAATTTTTATGAATGATCAGAGCAAATTTGATAAAAATGTAGATTCTCCTGGGTGTACAGTTTCTGGTTCATCCTATCAATGTATCTGTCTATTCCTCTTTGGATCCTTTCCCATGTATGTTATTATAGAGTGTTGAGTAGACCTCTCTTTGTATTCCATAGGTATTTTGTGATTATATATATATATATATATATATATCATATGCCTTAGTACATGTCTGTTGAACCCCATAACCTAATTCATACATTCCCTACACCTTTCCATTTGGTTATACATAATTTGGTTTTCTGAATCTATGCGTGTCCTTCTCTTGGAAATTATTGCATGGGTATCAAGTTTTAGGTAACACGTATAAGTGATGTCATAGGATATCTGTCTTTCGGTTTCTTTCTTCAAGTTGGGTGATTATCTCTAGATCCTTCTGTAGTGGTGGCAACGGCACTGTTCCATGCTTTTTCATGGCTAATATTCCATTGTGTACATGGACGACTTCTTCTTGGTACATTTTTCTGTTGGTGGACATTTTGGTTTCCTCCAGGTCTTGGCTATGGTACATGTTGCTGAATTGAAGGCCTGGCAGGCTGTGTCTTTTTGATTCTGGTCTACTCAGGTGATAGGCCCATCAGTGGGCCTACCAGATCACATGGTAGCTCAATTTTTACCTTGAAACGCACCTCCGTTCTGTTCTCACTACTGGCTCTTACCAGGTTACATCCCACCAGCAGCTAAAGGGTATGCAGTTCTCTAAAACCCCTTCAGCACTTATTTTTTGTAGAGTTTTCTTGCTGATGATCATTCTGACGGCTGTGAGGTGAACGTTTTGGTACACTGGATTTGCATGGCTTTATTAATTCCTGATGTTCAGCCTTTTTCCATTCCCGTTTTTTTAACGAAAGAAAGAAAGAAAGAAAGAAAGAAAAAGAATCATAAGACAAATGTGCATAAAATATGCCTCTTGAAACTGTCGTTTTGAAATGTGGACGTCTTTCGAATTTTTTGGTCGATATACGGCCCCAGGATTTGTTTTCAGGGCAGGTGTCATTTACACGCCTGCAATTATTTTGAATATCAACTGACCATTAGCACTGGGTTAAAAGCTGCTGTTGTGTGAAACGGCCACAAGGTGGCAGCAGCTGTCCTTTACTAAATCTGGTTACTAGGGCAACAGAACGTCAATGGAAGTCGTGTTCTAGGTTGTAATTTAGAATGGAATTTGCCAGGAAAAAGCCCCTTAAGTTTATGTCCCTACTTCTTGTTCGTTTCTTTAATTGAATTTATATTTTTTATCACAGCAAGTTTGATTACAATGCTTTGCTTGTTCTAGGTGTGCAAGATGTGGTTCTTTTACACATATACCTATGTCTATTCTTCCTGGGATCCTTTTCCCATGTACGTTATGAGAGAATGTTGAGTAGTCTTCTCTTGGTATTCCGTAGGTTTTTGGTGATTATATATTTCACCTGTGTTTGTATGAGTCTCTTAACCCCAATGACCGAATGTATCGAATCCTCACACCTTTCCATTGGTAAACCATAAGTTTGTTTAATGAATCTGTGATTGCCCTTCTCTGTGGAAA
Source organism: Mesoplodon bidens (assembly GCF_964165515.1). Taxonomy (NCBI): domain Eukaryota; kingdom Metazoa; phylum Chordata; class Mammalia; order Artiodactyla; family Ziphiidae; genus Mesoplodon; species Mesoplodon bidens. The sequence continues at coordinate 5,933 of NW_027672484.1, forward strand.
TATCTTCACTGGTATCAATTTTTAGGCAACACCTATAAGTGATACCATACAATATGTGTCTTTCTCTTTCTGACTTACTACATGTTGCGTGATTACCTGTAGACTCATCTACAGTGCTGCAAATGACATTGTGTCCTTTTTTTCCTTGGCTAATATTCCGTCTGTACATGTACCAGTTCTTCTTTGTCCACTCATCTGTTGATGGACTTTTTGGTTGCTTCCATGTCTTGGCTATTGTAATACTGCAGCAATGCACATTTGCCTGCCTGTGTCTTTCCAATTCTGTCTTCTTACGTTATAGGCCCAGGAGTGGGCCTGCTGGATCTTATGGTAGCCAAATGTTTACCTTATAATGGCACCTCCATTCTGTTCTCATTAGTGGCTCTTACCAGGTTACGTCCCACTTCAAGGTGAGGGTACGCACTTCTCCACAACACCTTCAGCATTTATTGTTTGTAGTTTTTTTGCTGATGTTTATTCTGACTAGTGTGAGCTGATACCTCTTTGTGGTTGGATTTGCATGCGTCTCATAATCCCTTGAAATTGAGCTTTCTGGCATGTCCTTTTTTCCTTGAAACTGTGAGTACAGCCTAGCTCTTCAAATTGTTTTCTTGAAGTATGTGTGACATTTTGAACTATTTTGGCCATTACTTCCCTCAAGACACTTTGAGGGCAGGTTTCATTTACAGCCCTCCAGTACTGGTGCATAGGAAGTGACCCTTAACACAGGTTTTAAAGCTGCTGTTGCAGGTAACGGCCAGAGGGCGGCAGCATTTCTGCTTTTCCCAATCTGGTAACTAGGGTATCTGACCTTCCTGCCAGCGTTGGTCCTCGGTTATAAATTAGAGGGGAATGTGCCCGGATAAACCCCCAAAACCTGATGTCTCCTTACTTATCTTTGTTTTTTAAAATGAATTTTTATTTTTTTATTGGAGTCATATTCTGCTGTGTACGTGGACCACTTCTTCTTTGTGAATTCCTCTGTTGATGGACATTTTCATTGCTTCCAAGTGTTGGCTATGGTAAATATTGCTGGAGTGCAGGATTGCCGGCCTGTTTCTTTATTATTATTATTAATTTTTGTGGTACGTGGGCTTCTCACTGCCGTGGCCCCTCCCGTTGCAGAGCACAGGCTCCAGACACGCAGGCCCAGCAGCCATAGCTCATGGGACTAGCCGCTCCGCAGCATGTGGGTTCTTCCCGGACCGGGGCACGAACCCGTGTCCCCTGCATCGGCAGGCGGACTCTCAACCACTGCGCCACCAGTGAAGCCCAGCCTGTGACCTTTTGATTCACATCCTCTCAGGCGATAGGCCCAGAAGTGGGTATGCTTGATTGAATGGTAGCTCAATATTTACCTTTTCAAGGCACCTCCTTTGTGTTTTCATTACTGGCTCTTACCATGTTCCACGTTGAACCAAGGGTAGGCATTTCTCCACAACCCCTTCAGCATTTATTATTTGCAGAATTTTTGCTGATTGCCCTTCTGACTGGTGTGAGCTGATAGGTTTTCGTAATTTGGATTTGCATGTGTTTAATTATTCCTAATGTTCAGCATTTTCCACACCGTTTTAAATTTCTGTTAAACAAACAACCAAAACAAACGGTGAGTACAATAGACCGGTTGAAATTGCCTTCTTGAAAGGTGGCCCTCTTTTGAATTTCTCGGTCTATTTTCGACCCCAGGTTTCTTTTTTGAGGGCGGGTGTCATTTACAGGCCTGCAATGAGTGTGAATATTTAGTGACCATTAGCCCTGGGCTTAAAGCTGCTGTTGTGGGAAACGGCCACAAGGCGGCAGCATTTCTCCATTCCCAAATCTGGTTACTAGGGCAGCAGAGCCTTTCTGGAAGTCCTGTTCCTAGGTTGTAAATTACAATGGAATGTGCCAGGAAAAACCCCCATAAGTTTATGTCACATTAATTCATGTTTTAATTTTTTATCGCGGTAATGATTAGAATATTGTTTGTCCTAGGTGTACACAATCTGGTTCATTTGTACATTACATATACATGTTCACGTACAGATCCACTTCCCATGTAAATTATTGCAGAGTGTTCCATAGACCTCCCTTGCTATATGTTCGGTCTTTTTGATATACGTATTTAATAGGTATCTGTACACGTATGGTAAGTGTACTCTTAATTTTTCCATTCCCCCCACCTTTCTTTTTAGATAAGCATAGTTTGTTTTCTAAGTCTGTGAGTGTCTTTCTCTGTGGAAATATGTTCATTTGTGTCAGTTCTTAGATAACGCCTATAAGTGGTATCATAAGATATGTCTTTTGCTTTCCGACTTACCTCATGTTCTGTGATTATCTCTAGGCTCATCTATGGTGCCTCAAAGAGAAGTGTTTCATTGTTTTCCATGGCTAATATTCCATTGTGTACATGGACTACTTCTTCTTTATCCATTCATTCGTTTTATGGACATTTTGGTTGCTTCCGTGCCTTGGCTATTGTGAAAGTTCCTGCAGTGCAGCTGTTGAAGCCTGTGCCTTCTCGACTCTGGACTTCTCAGGTGAGAGGCTCATCGGTGGGCCTGCTGAATGGAATGGTGGCTCAAGTTTTACTTTTAAACGCAGCTCCTTTCTGTTCTCAGTATTGGCTGTTACCACTTTACATCTCACCAGCAGCTAGAGGGTACACAGTTCTCTAAATCCCCTTCAGCATTTATTGTTTGTAAACTTTTTGCTGATGGTAGTTGACATGTGTGAGTTGAAACCGTTTTGGAGGTTAGATTTTCATGAGTCTAATGATTCCTGATGTTGAGCTTTTATCCATTTTCCTCATTGTTGAAAAAGAGTGAGTAAAACTTTCCCCTCCATACTATCTCCTTGAAAATTTTGCCAGTTTTGAATTTTTTTGGCCATTCCCTACCTCAGGACATTTTTTGACGGCAGGTGTCCTTTAGAGCCCCGAGTCCTTGTGAACGTTAAGTGACCATTAGCTGTGGGTTTAAAGCCGCCCTTGCGGGAAACGGCCACAAGGCGGCAGCATTTCTTCATTTCCAACTCTGGGATTTGGGGCAACAGAGCTTTCCTGGAAATCATGTTAGAACGCTGCAAATTAGAGTGGAATGTGCCAGCGCAAACCCCCAAGAGCTTATATCTCCTAAATTGTTGTTTGCTTTTGAAATTTAATTTTTATGAATGATCAGAGCAAATTTGATAAAAATGTAGATTCTCCTGGGTGTACAGTTTCTGGTTCATCCTATCAATGTATCTGTCTATTCCTCTTTGGATCCTTTCCCATGTATGTTATTATAGAGTGTTGAGTAGACCTCTCTTTGTATTCCATAGGTATTTTGTGATTATATATATATATATCATATGCATTAGTACATGTCTGTTGAACCCCATAACCTAATTCATACATTCCCTACACCTTTCCATTTGGTTATACATAATTTGGTTTTCTGAGTCTATGCGTGTCCTTCTCTTGGAAATTATTGCATGGGTATCAAGTTTTAGGTAACACGTATAAGTGATGTCATAGGATATCTGTCTTTCGGTTTCTTTCTTCAAGTTGGGTGATTATCTCTAGATCCTTCTGTAGTGGTGGCAACGGCACTGTTCCATGCTTTTTCATGACTAATATTCCATTGTGTACATGGACGACTTCTTCTTGGTACATTTTTCTGTTGGTGGACATTTTGGTTTCCTCCAGGTCTTGGCTATGGTACATGTTGCTGAATTGAAGGCCTGGCAGGCTGTGTCTTTTTGATTCTGGTTTACTCAGGTGATAGGCCCATCAGTGGGCCTACCAGATCACATGGTAGCTCAATTTTTACCTTGAAACGCACCTCCGTTCTGTTCTCACTACTGGCTCTTATCAGGTTACATCCCACCAGCAGCTAAAGGGTATGCAGTTCTCTAAAACCCCTTCAGCACTTATTTTTTGTAGAGTTTTCTTGCTGATGATCATTCTGACGGCTGTGAGGTGAACGTTTTGGTACACTGGATTTGCATGGCTTTATTAATTCCTGATGTTCAGCCTTTTTCCATTCCCGTTTTTTTAACGAAAGAAAGAAAGAAAGAAAGAAAGAAAAAGAATCATAAGACAAATGTGCATAAAATATGCCTCTTGAAACTGTCGTTTTGAAATGTGGACGTCTTTCGAATTTTTTGGTCGATATACGGCCCCAGGATTTGTTTTCAGGGCAGGTGTCATTTACACGCCTGCAATTATTTTGAATATCAACTGACCATTAGCACTGGGTTAAAAGCTGCTGTTGTGTGAAACGGCCACAAGGTGGCAGCAGCTGTCCTTTACTAAATCTGGTTACTAGGGCAACAGAACGTCAATGGAAGTCGTGTTCTAGGTTGTAATTTAGAATGGAATTTGCCAGGAAAAAGCCCCTTAAGTTTATGTCCCTACTTCTTGTTCGTTTCTTTAATTGAATTTATATTTTTTATCACAGCAAGTTTGATTACAATGCTTTGCTTGTTCTAGGTGTGCAAGATGTGGTTCTTTTACACATATACCTATGTCTATTCTTCCTGGGATCCTTTTCCCATGTACGTTATGAGAGAATGTTGAGTAGTCTTCTCTTGGTATTCCGTAGGTTTTTGGTGATTATATATTTCACCTGTGTTTGTATGAGTCTCTTAACCCCAATGACCGAATGTATCGAATCCTCACACCTTTCCATTGGTAAACCATAAGTTTGTTTAATGAATCTGTGATTGCCCTTCTCTGTGGAAATATCTTCACTGGTATCAATTTTTAGGCAACACCTATAAGTGATACCATACAATATGTGTCTTTCTCTTTCTGACTTACTACATGTTGCGTGATTACCTGTAGACTCATCTACAGTGCTGCAAATGACATTGTGTCCTTTTTTTCCTTGGCTAATATTCCGTCTGTACATGTACCAGTTCTTCTTTGTCCACTCATCTGTTGATGGACTTTTTGGTTGCTTCCATGTCTTGGCTATTGTAATACTGCAGCAATGCACATTTGCCTGCCTGTGTCTTTCCAATTCTGTCTTCTTACGTTATAGGCCCAGGAGTGGGCCTGCTGGATCTTATGGTAGCCAAATGTTTACCTTATAATGGCACCTCCATTCTGTTCTCATTAGTGGCTCTTACCAGGTTACGTCCCACTTCAAGGTGAGGGTACGCACTTCTCCACAACACCTTCAGCATTTATTGTTTGTAGTTTTTTTGCTGATGTTTATTCTGACTAGTGTGAGCTGATACCTCTTTGTGGTTGGATTTGCATGCGTCTCATAATCCCTTGAAATTGAGCTTTCTGGCATGTCCTTTTTTCCTTGAAACTGTGAGTACAGCCTAGCTCTTCAAATTGTTTTCTTGAAGTATGTGTGACATTTTGAACTATTTTGGCCATTACTTCCCTCAAGACACTTTGAGGGCAGGTTTCATTTACAGCCCTCCAGTACTGGTGCATAGGAAGTGACCCTTAACACAGGTTTTAAAGCTGCTGTTGCAGGTAACGGCCAGAGGGCGGCAGCATTTCTGCTTTTCCCAATCTGGTAACTAGGGTATCTGACCTTCCTGCCAGCGTTGGTCCTCGGTTATAAATTAGAGGGGAATGTGCCCGGATAAACCCCCAAAACCTGATGTCTCCTTACTTATCTTTGTTTTTTAAAATGAATTTTTATTTTTTTATTGGAGTCATATTCTGCTGTGTACGTGGACCACTTCTTCTTTGTGAATTCCTCTGTTGATGGACATTTTCATTGCTTCCAAGTGTTGGCTATGGTAAATATTGCTGGAGTGCAGGATTGCCGGCCTGTTTCTTTATTATTATTATTAATTTTTGTGGTACGTGGGCTTCTCACTGCCGTGGCCCCTCCCGTTGCAGAGCACAGGCTCCAGACACGCAGGCCCAGCAGCCATAGCTCATGGGACTAGCCGCTCCGCAGCATGTGGGTTCTTCCCGGACCGGGGCACGAACCCGTGTCCCCTGCATCGGCAGGCGGACTCTCAACCACTGCGCCACCAGTGAAGCCCAGCCTGTGACCTTTTGATTCACATCCTCTCAGGCGATAGGCCCAGAAGTGGGTATGCTTGATTGAATGGTAGCTCAATATTTACCTTTTCAAGGCACCTCCTTTGTGTTTTCATTACTGGCTCTTACCATGTTCCACGTTGAACCAAGGGTAGGCATTTCTCCACAACCCCTTCAGCATTTATTGTTTGCAGAATTTTTGCTGATTGCCCTTCTGACTGGTGTGAGCTGATAGGTTTTTGTAATTTGGATTTGCATGTGTTTAATTATTCCTAATGTTCAGCATTTTCCACACCGTTTTAAATTTCTGTTAAACAAACAACCAAAACAAACGGTGAGTACATTAGACCGGTTGAAATTGCCTTCTTGGAAGGTGGCCCTCTTTTGAATTTCTCGGTCTATTTTCGACCCCAGGTTTTTTTTTTGAGGGCGGGTGTCATTTACAGGCCTGCAATGAGTGTGAATATTTAGTGACCATTAGCCCTGGGCTTAAAGCTGCTGTTGTGGGAAACGGCCACAAGGCGGCAGCATTTCTCCATTCCCAAATCTGGTTACTTGGGCAGCAGAGCCTTTCTGGAAGTCCTGTTCCTAGGTTGTAAATTACAATGGAATGTGCCAGGAAAAACCCCCATAAGTTTATGTCACATTAATTCATGTTTTAATTTTTTATCGGGGTAATGATTAGAATATTGTTTGTCCTAGGTGTACACAATCTGGTTCATTTGTACATTACATATACATGTTCACGTACAGATCCACTTCCCATGTAAATTATTGCAGAGTGTTCCATAGACCTCCCTTGCTATATGTTCGGTCTTTTTGATATACGTATTTAATAGGTATCTGTACACGTATGGTAAGTGTACTCTTAATTTTTCCATTCCCCCCACCTTTCTTTTTAGATAAGCATAGTTTGTTTTCTAAGTCTGTGAGTGTCTTTCTCTGTGGAAATATGTTCATTTGTGTCAGTTCTTAGATAACGCCTATAAGTGGTATCATAAGATATGTCTTTTGCTTTCCGACTTACCTCATGTTCTGTGATTATCTCTAGGCTCATCTATGGTGCCTCAAAGAGAAGTGTTTCATTGTTTTCCATGGCTAATATTCCATTGTGTACATGGACTACTTCTTCTTTATCCATTCATTCGTTTTATGGACATTTTGGTTGCTTCCGTGCCTTGGCTATTGTGAAAGTTCCTGCAGTGCAGCTGTTGAAGCCTGTGCCTTCTCGACTCTGGACTTCTCAGGTGAGAGGCTCATCGGTGGGCCTGCTGAATGGAATGGTGGCTCAAGTTTTACTTTTAAACGCAGCTCCTTTCTGTTCTCAGTATTGGCTGTTACCACTTTACATCTCACCAGCAGCTAGAGGGTACACAGTTCTCTAAATCCCCTTCAGCATTTATTGTTTGTAAACTTTTTGCTGATGGTAGTTGACATGTGTGAGTTGAAACCGTTTTGGAGGTTAGATTTTCATGAGTCTAATGATTCCTGATGTTGAGCTTTTATCCATTTTCCTCATTGTTGAAAAAGAGTGAGTAAAACTTTCCCCTCCATACTATCTCCTTGAAAATTTTGCCAGTTTTGAATTTTTTTGGCCATTCCCTACCTCAGGACATTTTTTGACGGCAGGTGTCCTTTAGAGCCCCGAGTCCCTGTGAACGTTAAGTGACCATTAGCTGTGGGTTTAAAGCTGCCCTTGTGGGAAACGGCCACAAGGCGGCAGCATTTCTTCATTTCCAACTCTGGGATTTGGGGCAACAGAGCTTTCCTGGAAATCATGTTAGAACGCTGCAAATTAGAGTGGAATGTGCCAGCGCAAACCCCCAAGAGCTTATATCTCCTAAATTGTTGTTTGCTTTTGAAATTTAATTTTTATGAATGATCAGAGCAAATTTGATAAAAATGTAGATTCTCCTGGGTGTACAGTTTCTGGTTCATCCTATCAATGTATCTGTCTATTCCTCTTTGGATCCTTTCCCATGTATGTTATTATAGAGTGTTGAGTAGACCTCTCTTTGTATTCCATAGGTATTTTGTGATTATATATATATATATATATATATCATATGCCTTAGTACATGTCTGTTGAACCCCATAACCTAATTCATACATTCCCTACACCTTTCCATTTGGTTATACATAATTTGGTTTTCTGAATCTATGCGTGTCCTTCTCTTGGAAATTATTGCATGGGTATCAAGTTTTAGGTAACACGTATAAGTGATGTCATAGGATATCTGTCTTTCGGTTTCTTTCTTCAAGTTGGGTGATTATCTCTAGATCCTTCTGTAGTGGTGGCAACGGCACTGTTCCATGCTTTTTCATGGCTAATATTCCATTGTGTACATGGACGACTTCTTCTTGGTACATTTTTCTGTTGGTGGACATTTTGGTTTCCTCCAGGTCTTGGCTATGGTACATGTTGCTGAATTGAAGGCCTGGCAGGCTGTGTCTTTTTGATTCTGGTCTACTCAGGTGATAGGCCCATCAGTGGGCCTACCAGATCACATGGTAGCTCAATTTTTACCTTGAAACGCACCTCCGTTCTGTTCTCACTACTGGCTCTTACCAGGTTACATCCCACCAGCAGCTAAAGGGTATGCAGTTCTCTAAAACCCCTTCAGCACTTATTTTTTGTAGAGTTTTCTTGCTGATGATCATTCTGACGGCTGTGAGGTGAACGTTTTGGTACACTGGATTTGCATGGCTTTATTAATTCCTGATGTTCAGCCTTTTTCCATTCCCGTTTTTTTAACGAAAGAAAGAAAGAAAGAAAGAAAGAAAAAGAATCATAAGACAAATGTGCATGAAATATGCCTCTTGAAACTGTCGTTTTGAAATGTGGACGTCTTTCGAATTTTTTGGTCGATATACGGCCCCAGGATTTGTTTTCAGGGCAGGTGTCATTTACACGCCTGCAATTATTTTGAATATCAACTGACCATTAGCACTGGGTTAAAAGCTGCTGTTGTGTGAAACGGCCACAAGGTGGCAGCAGCTGTCCTTTACTAAATCTGGTTACTAGGGCAACAGAACGTCAATGGAAGTCGTGTTCTAGGTTGTAATTTAGAATGGAATTTGCCAGGAAAAAGCCCCTTAAGTTTATGTCCCTACTTCTTGTTCGTTTCTTTAATTGAATTTATATTTTTTATCACAGCAAGTTTGATTACAATGCTTTGCTTGTTCTAGGTGTGCAAGATGTGGTTCTTTTACACATATACCTATGTCTATTCTTCCTGGGATCCTTTTCCCATGTACGTTATGAGAGAATGTTGAGTAGTCTTCTCTTGGTATTCCGTAGGTTTTTGGTGATTATATATTTCACCTGTGTTTGTATGAGTCTCTTAACCCCAATGACCGAATGTATCGAATCCTCACACCTTTCCATTGGTAAACCATAAGTTTGTTTAATGAATCTGTGATTGCCCTTCTCTGTGGAAATATCTTCACTGGTATCAATTTTTAGGCAACACCTATAAGTGATACCATACAATATGTGTCTTTCTCTTTCTGACTTACTACATGTTGCGTGATTACCTGTAGACTCATCTACAGTGCTGCAAATGACATTGTGTCCTTTTTTTCCTTGGCTAATATTCCGTCTGTACATGTACCAGTTCTTCTTTGTCCACTCATCTGTTGATGGACTTTTTGGTTGCTTCCATGTCTTGGCTATTGTAATACTGCAGCAATGCACATTTGCCTGCCTGTGTCTTTCCAATTCTGTCTTCTTACGTTATAGGCCCAGGAGTGGGCCTGCTGGATCTTATGGTAGCCAAATGTTTACCTTATAACGGCACCTCCATTCTGTTCTCATTAGTGGCTCTTACCAGGTTACGTCCCACTTCAAGGTGAGGGTACGCACTTCTCCACAACACCTTCAGCATTTATTGTTTGTAGTTTTTTTGCTGATGTTTATTCTGACTAGTGTGAGCTGATACCTCTTTGTGGTTGGATTTGCATGCGTCTCATAATCCCTTGAAATTGAGCTTTCTGGCATGTCCTTTTTTCCTTGAAACTGTGAGTACAGCCTAGCTCTTCAAATTGTTTTCTTGAAGTATGTGTGACATTTTGAACTATTTTGGCCATTACTTCCCTCAAGACACTTTGAGGGCAGGTTTCATTTACAGCCCTCCAGTACTGGTGCATAGGAAGTGACCCTTAACACAGGTTTTAAAGCTGCTGTTGCAGGTAACGGCCAGAGGGCGGCAGCATTTCTGCTTTTCCCAATCTGGTAACTAGGGTATCTGACCTTCCTGCCAGCGTTGGTCCTCGGTTATAAATTAGAGGGGAATGTGCCCGGATAAACCCCCAAAACCTGATGTCTCCTTACTTATCTTTGTTTTTTAAAATGAATTTTTATTTTTTTATTGGAGTCATATTCTGCTGTGTACGTGGACCACTTCTTCTTTGTGAATTCCTCTGTTGATGGACATTTTCATTGCTTCCAAGTGTTGGCTATGGTAAATATTGCTGGAGTGCAGGATTGCCGGCCTGTTTCTTTATTATTATTATTAATTTTTGTGGTACGTGGGCTTCTCACTGCCGTGGCCCCTCCCGTTGCAGAGCACAGGCTCCAGACACGCAGGCCCAGCAGCCATAGCTCATGGGACTAGCCGCTCCGCAGCATGTGGGTTCTTCCCGGACCGGGGCACGAACCCGTGTCCCCTGCATCGGCAGGCGGACTCTCAACCACTGCGCCACCAGTGAAGCCCAGCCTGTGACCTTTTGATTCACATCCTCTCAGGCGATAGGCCCAGAAGTGGGTATGCTTGATTGAATGGTAGCTCAATATTTACCTTTTCAAGGCACCTCCTTTGTGTTTTCATTACTGGCTCTTACCATGTTCCACGTTGAACCAAGGGTAGGCATTTCTCCACAACCCCTTCAGCATTTATTGTTTGCAGAATTTTTGCTGATTGCCCTTCTGACTGGTGTGAGCTGATAGGTTTTTGTAATTTGGATTTGCATGTGTTTAATTATTCCTAATGTTCAGCATTTTCCACACCGTTTTAAATTTCTGTTAAACAAACAACCAAAACAAACGGTGAGTACAATAGACCGGTTGAAATTGCCTTCTTGAAAGGTGGCCCTCTTTTGAATTTCTCGGTCTATTTTCGACCCCAGGTTTCTTTTTTGAGGGCGGGTGTCATTTACAGGCCTGCAATGAGTGTGAATATTTAGTGACCATTAGCCCTGGGCTTAAAGCTGCTGTTGTGGGAAACGGCCACAAGGCGGCAGCATTTCTCCATTCCCAAATCTGGTTACTAGGGCAGCAGAGCCTTTCTGGAAGTCCTGTTCCTAGGTTGTAAATTACAATGGAATGTGCCAGGAAAAACCCCCATAAGTTTATGTCACATTAATTCATGTTTTAATTTTTTATCGCGGTAATGATTAGAATATTGTTTGTCCTAGGTGTACACAATCTGGTTCATTTGTACATTACATATACATGTTCACGTACAGATCCACTTCCCATGTAAATTATTGCAGAGTGTTCCATAGACCTCCCTTGCTATATGTTCGGTCTTTTTGATATACGTATTTAATAGGTATCTGTACACGTATGGTAAGTGTACTCTTAATTTTTCCATTCCCCCCACCTTTCTTTTTAGATAAGCATAGTTTGTTTTCTAAGTCTGTGAGTGTCTTTCTCTGTGGAAATATGTTCATTTGTGTCAGTTCTTAGATAACGCCTATAAGTGGTATCATAAGATATGTCTTTTGCTTTCCGACTTACCTCATGTTCTGTGATTATCTCTAGGCTCATCTATGGTGCCTCAAAGAGAAGTGTTTCATTGTTTTCCATGGCTAATATTCCATTGTGTACATGGACTACTTCTTCTTTATCCATTCATTCGTTTTATGGACATTTTGGTTGCTTCCGTGCCTTGGCTATTGTGAAAGTTCCTGCAGTGCAGCTGTTGAAGCCTGTGCCTTCTCGACTCTGGACTTCTCAGGTGAGAGGCTCATCGGTGGGCCTGCTGAATGGAATGGTGGCTCAAGTTTTACTTTTAAACGCAGCTCCTTTCTGTTCTCAGTATTGGCTGTTACCACTTTACATCTCACCAGCAGCTAGAGGGTACACAGTTCTCTAAATCCCCTTCAGCATTTATTGTTTGTAAACTTTTTGCTGATGGTAGTTGACATGTGTGAGTTGAAACCGTTTTGGAGGTTAGATTTTCATGAGTCTAATGATTCCTGATGTTGAGCTTTTATCCATTTTCCTCATTGTTGAAAAAGAGTGAGTAAAACTTTCCCCTCCATACTATCTCCTTGAAAATTTTGCCAGTTTTGAATTTTTTTGGCCATTCCCTACCTCAGGACATTTTTTGACGGCAGGTGTCCTTTAGAGCCCCGAGTCCCTGTGAACGTTAAGTGACCATTAGCTGTGGGTTTAAAGCTGCCCTTGTGGGAAACGGCCACAAGGCGGCAGCATTTCTTCATTTCCAACTCTGGGATTTGGGGCAACAGAGCTTTCCTGGAAATCATGTTAGAACGCTGCAAATTAGAGTGGAATGTGCCAGCGCAAACCCCCAAGAGCTTATATCTCCTAAATTGTTGTTTGCTTTTGAAATTTAATTTTTATGAATGATCAGAGCAAATTTGATAAAAATGTAGATTCTCCTGGGTGTACAGTTTCTGGTTCATCCTATCAATGTATCTGTCTATTCCTCTTTGGATCCTTTCCCATGTATGTTATTATAGAGTGTTGAGTAGACCTCTCTTTGTATTCCATAGGTATTTTGTGATTATATATATATATATATATCATATGCCTTAGTACATGTCTGTTGAACCCCATAACCTAATTCATACATTCCCTACACCTTTCCATTTGGTTATACATAATTTGGTTTTCTGAATCTATGCGTGTCCTTCTCTTGGAAATTATTGCATGGGTATCAAGTTTTAGGTAACACGTATAAGTGATGTCATAGGATATCTGTCTTTCGGTTTCTTTCTTCAAGTTGGGTGATTATCTCTAGATCCTTCTGTAGTGGTGGCAACGGCACTGTTCCATGCTTTTTCATGGCTAATATTCCATTGTGTACATGGACGACTTCTTCTTGGTACATTTTTCTGTTGGTGGACATTTTGGTTTCCTCCAGGTCTTGGCTATGGTACATGTTGCTGAATTGAAGGCCTGGCAGGCTGTGTCTTTTTGATTCTGGTCTACTCAGGTGATAGGCCCATCAGTGGGCCTACCAGATCACATGGTAGCTCAATTTTTACCTTGAAACGCACCTCCGTTCTGTTCTCACTACTGGCTCTTACCAGGTTACATCCCACCAGCAGCTAAAGGGTATGCAGTTCTCTAAAACCCCTTCAGCACTTATTTTTTGTAGAGTTTTCTTGCTGATGATCATTCTGACGGCTGTGAGGTGAACGTTTTGGTACACTGGATTTGCATGGCTTTATTAATTCCTGATGTTCAGCCTTTTTCCATTCCCGTTTTTTTAACGAAAGAAAGAAAGAAAGAAAGAAAGAAAAAGAATCATAAGACAAATGTGCATAAAATATGCCTCTTGAAACTGTCGTTTTGAAATGTGGACGTCTTTCGAATTTTTTGGTCGATATACGGCCCCAGGATTTGTTTTCAGGGCAGGTGTCATTTACACGCCTGCAATTATTTTGAATATCAACTGACCATTAGCACTGGGTTAAAAGCTGCTGTTGTGTGAAACGGCCACAAGGTGGCAGCAGCTGTCCTTTACTAAATCTGGTTACTAGGGCAACAGAACGTCAATGGAAGTCGTGTTCTAGGTTGTAATTTAGAATGGAATTTGCCAGGAAAAAGCCCCTTAAGTTTATGTCCCTACTTCTTGTTCGTTTCTTTAATTGAATTTATATTTTTTATCACAGCAAGTTTGATTACAATGCTTTGCTTGTTCTAGGTGTGCAAGATGTGGTTCTTTTACACATATACCTATGTCTATTCTTCCTGGGATCCTTTTCCCATGTACGTTATGAGAGAATGTTGAGTAGTCTTCTCTTGGTATTCCGTAGGTTTTTGGTGATTATATATTTCACCTGTGTTTGTATGAGTCTCTTAACCCCAATGACCGAATGTATCGAATCCTCACACCTTTCCATTGGTAAACCATAAGTTTGTTTAATGAATCTGTGATTGCCCTTCTCTGTGGAAATATCTTCACTGGTATCAATTTTTAGGCAACACCTATAAGTGATACCATACAATATGTGTCTTTCTCTTTCTGACTTACTACATGTTGCGTGATTACCTGTAGACTCATCTACAGTGCTGCAAATGACATTGTGTCCTTTTTTTCCTTGGCTAATATTCCGTCTGTACATGTACCAGTTCTTCTTTGTCCACTCATCTGTTGATGGACTTTTTGGTTGCTTCCATGTCTTGGCTATTGTAATACTGCAGCAATGCACATTTGCCTGCCTGTGTCTTTCCAATTCTGTCTTCTTACGTTATAGGCCCAGGAGTGGGCCTGCTGGATCTTATGGTAGCCAAATGTTTACCTTATAATGGCACCTCCATTCTGTTCTCATTAGTGGCTCTTACCAGGTTACGTCCCACTTCAAGGTGAGGGTACGCACTTCTCCACAACACCTTCAGCATTTATTGTTTGTAGTTTTTTTGCTGATGTTTATTCTGACTAGTGTGAGCTGATACCTCTTTGTGGTTGGATTTGCATGCGTCTCATAATCCCTTGAAATTGAGCTTTCTGGCATGTCCTTTTTTCCTTGAAACTGTGAGTACAGCCTAGCTCTTCAAATTGTTTTCTTGAAGTATGTGTGACATTTTGAACTATTTTGGCCATTACTTCCCTCAAGACACTTTGAGGGCAGGTTTCATTTACAGCCCTCCAGTACTGGTGCATAGGAAGTGACCCTTAACACAGGTTTTAAAGCTGCTGTTGCAGGTAACGGCCAGAGGGCGGCAGCATTTCTGCTTTTCCCAATCTGGTAACTAGGGTATCTGACCTTCCTGCCAGCGTTGGTCCTCGGTTATAAATTAGAGGGGAATGTGCCCGGATAAACCCCCAAAACCTGATGTCTCCTTACTTATCTTTGTTTTTTAAAATGAATTTTTATTTTTTTATTGGAGTCATATTCTGCTGTGTACGTGGACCACTTCTTCTTTGTGAATTCCTCTGTTGATGGACATTTTCATTGCTTCCAAGTGTTGGCTATGGTAAATATTGCTGGAGTGCAGGATTGCCGGCCTGTTTCTTTATTATTATTATTAATTTTTGTGGTACGTGGGCTTCTCACTGCCGTGGCCCCTCCCGTTGCAGAGCACAGGCTCCAGACACGCAGGCCCAGCAGCCATAGCTCATGGGACTAGCCGCTCCGCAGCATGTGGGTTCTTCCCGGACCGGGGCACGAACCCGTGTCCCCTGCATCGGCAGGCGGACTCTCAACCACTGCGCCACCAGTGAAGCCCAGCCTGTGACCTTTTGATTCACATCCTCTCAGGCGATAGGCCCAGAAGTGGGTATGCTTGATTGAATGGTAGCTCAATATTTACCTTTTCAAGGCACCTCCTTTGTGTTTTCATTTCTGGCTCTTACCATGTTCCACGTTGAACCAAGGGTAGGCATTTCTCCACAACCCCTTCAGCATTTATTGTTTGCAGAATTTTTGCTGATTGCCCTTCTGACTGGTGTGAGCTGATAGGTTTTTGTAATTTGGATTTGCATGTGTTTAATTATTCCTAATGTTCAGCATTTTCCACACCGTTTTAAATTTCTGTTAAACAAACAACCAAAACAAACGGTGAGTACAATAGACCGGTTGAAATTGCCTTCTTGGAAGGTGGCCCTCTTTTGAATTTCTCGGTCTATTTTCGACCCCAGGTTTTTTTTTTGAGGGCGGGTGTCATTTACAGGCCTGCAATGAGTGTGAATATTTAGTGACCATTAGCCCTGGGCTTAAAGCTGCTGTTGTGGGAAACGGCCACAAGGCGGCAGCATTTCTCCATTCCCAAATCTGGTTACTAGGGCAGCAGAGCCTTTCTGGAAGTCCTGTTCCTAGGTTGTAAATTACAATGGAATGTGCCAGGAAAAACCCCCATAAGTTTATGTCACATTAATTCATGTTTTAATTTTTTATCGCGGTAATGATTAGAATATTGTTTGTCCTAGGTGTACACAATCTGGTTCATTTGTACATTACATATACATGTTCACGTACAGATCCACTTCCCATGTAAATTATTGCAGAGTGTTCCATAGACCTCCCTTGCTATATGTTCGGTCTTTTTGATATACGTATTTAATAGGTATCTGTACACGTATGGTAAGTGTACTCTTAATTTTTCCATTCCCCCCACCTTTCTTTTTAGATAAGCATAGTTTGTTTTCTAAGTCTGTGAGTGTCTTTCTCTGTGGAAATATGTTCATTTGTGTCAGTTCTTAGATAACGCCTATAAGTGGTATCATAAGATATGTCTTTTGCTTTCCGACTTACCTCATGTTCTGTGATTATCTCTAGGCTCATCTATGGTGCCTCAAAGAGAAGTGTTTCATTGTTTTCCATGGCTAATATTCCATTGTGTACATGGACTACTTCTTCTTTATCCATTCATTCGTTTTATGGACATTTTGGTTGCTTCCGTGCCTTGGCTATTGTGAAAGTTCCTGCAGTGCAGCTGTTGAAGCCTGTGCCTTCTCGACTCTGGACTTCTCAGGTGAGAGGCTCATCGGTGGGCCTGCTGAATGGAATGGTGGCTCAAGTTTTACTTTTAAACGCAGCTCCTTTCTGTTCTCAGTATTGGCTGTTACCACTTTACATCTCACCAGCAGCTAGAGGGTACACAGTTCTCTAAATCCCCTTCAGCATTTATTGTTTGTAAACTTTTTGCTGATGGTAGTTGACATGTGTGAGTTGAAACCGTTTTGGAGGTTAGATTTTCATGAGTCTAATGATTCCTGATGTTGAGCTTTTATCCATTTTCCTCATTGTTGAAAAAGAGTGAGTAAAACTTTCCCCTCCATACTATCTCCTTGAAAATTTTGCCAGTTTTGAATTTTTTTGGCCATTCCCTACCTCAGGACATTTTTTGACGGCAGGTGTCCTTTAGAGCCCCGAGTCCCTGTGAACGTTAAGTGACCATTAGCTGTGGGTTTAAAGCTGCCCTTGTGGGAAACGGCCACAAGGCGGCAGCATTTCTTCATTTCCAACTCTGGGATTTGGGGCAACAGAGCTTTCCTGGAAATCATGTTAGAACGCTGCAAATTAGAGTGGAATGTGCCAGCGCAAACCCCCAAGAGCTTATATCTCCTAAATTGTTGTTTGCTTTTGAAATTTAATTTTTATGAATGATCAGAGCAAATTTGATAAAAATGTAGATTCTCCTGGGTGTACAGTTTCTGGTTCATCCTATCAATGTATCTGTCTATTCCTCTTTGGATCCTTTCCCATGTATGTTATTATAGAGTGTTGAGTAGACCTCTCTTTGTATTCCATAGGTATTTTGTGATTATATATATATATATATATATATATATATCATATGCATTAGTACATGTCTGTTGAACCCCATAACCTAATTCATACATTCCCTACACCTTTCCATTTGGTTATACATAATTTGGTTTTCTGAATCTATGCGTGTCCTTCTCTTGGAAATTATTGCATGGGTATCAAGTTTTAGGTAACACGTATAAGTGATGTCATAGGATATCTGTCTTTCGGTTTCTTTCTTCAAGTTGGGTGATTATCTCTAGATCCTTCTGTAGTGGTGGCAACGGCACTGTTCCATGCTTTTTCATGGCTAATATTCCATTGTGTACATGGACGACTTCTTCTTGGTACATTTTTCTGTTGGTGGACATTTTGGTTTCCTCCAGGTCTTGGCTATGGTACATGTTGCTGAATTGAAGGCCTGGCAGGCTGTGTCTTTTTGATTCTGGTCTACTCAGGTGATAGGCCCATCAGTGGGCCTACCAGATCACATGGTAGCTCAATTTTTACCTTGAAACGCACCTCCGTTCTGTTCTCACTACTGGCTCTTACCAGGTTACATCCCACCAGCAGCTAAAGGGTATGCAGTTCTCTAAAACCCCTTCAGCACTTATTTTTTGTAGAGTTTTCTTGCTGATGATCATTCTGACGGCTGTGAGGTGAACGTTTTGGTACACTGGATTTGCATGGCTTTATTAATTCCTGATGTTCAGCCTTTTTCCATTCCCGTTTTTTTAACGAAAGAAAGAAAGAAAGAAAGAAAGAAAAAGAATCATAAGACAAATGTGCATAAAATATGCCTCTTGAAACTGTCGTTTTGAAATGTGGACGTCTTTCGAATTTTTTGGTCGATATACGGCCCCAGGATTTGTTTTCAGGGCAGGTGTCATTTACACGCCTGCAATTATTTTGAATATCAACTGACCATTAGCACTGGGTTAAAAGCTGCTGTTGTGTGAAACGGCCACAAGGTGGCAGCAGCTGTCCTTTACTAAATCTGGTTACTAGGGCAACAGAACGTCAATGGAAGTCGTGTTCTAGGTTGTAATTTAGAATGGAATTTGCCAGGAAAAAGCCCCTTAAGTTTATGTCCCTACTTCTTGTTCGTTTCTTTAATTGAATTTATATTTTTTATCACAGCAAGTTTGATTACAATGCTTTGCTTGTTCTAGGTGTGCAAGATGTGGTTCTTTTACACATATACCTATGTCTATTCTTCCTGGGATCCTTTTCCCATGTACGTTATGAGAGAATGTTGAGTAGTCTTCTCTTGGTATTCCGTAGGTTTTTGGTGATTATATATTTCACCTGTGTTTGTATGAGTCTCTTAACCCCAATGACCGAATGTATCGAATCCTCACACCTTTCCATTGGTAAACCATAAGTTTGTTTAATGAATCTGTGATTGCCCTTCTCTGTGGAAATATCTTCACTGGTATCAATTTTTAGGCAACACCTATAAGTGATACCATACAATATGTGTCTTTCTCTTTCTGACTTACTACATGTTGCGTGATTACCTGTAGACTCATCTACAGTGCTGCAAATGACATTGTGTCCTTTTTTTCCTTGGCTAATATTCCGTCTGTACATGTACCAGTTCTTCTTTGTCCACTCATCTGTTGATGGACTTTTTGGTTGCTTCCATGTCTTGGCTATTGTAATACTGCAGCAATGCACATTTGCCTGCCTGTGTCTTTCCAATTCTGTCTTCTTACGTTATAGGCCCAGGAGTGGGCCTGCTGGATCTTATGGTAGCCAAATGTTTACCTTATAATGGCACCTCCATTCTGTTCTCATTAGTGGCTCTTACCAGGTTACGTCCCACTTCAAGGTGAGGGTACGCACTTCTCCACAACACCTTCAGCATTTATTGTTTGTAGTTTTTTTGCTGATGTTTATTCTGACTAGTGTGAGCTGATACCTCTTTGTGGTTGGATTTGCATGCGTCTCATAATCCCTTGAAATTGAGCTTTCTGGCATGTCCTTTTTTCCTTGAAACTGTGAGTACAGCCTAGCTCTTCAAATTGTTTTCTTGAAGTATGTGTGACATTTTGAACTATTTTGGCCATTACTTCCCTCAAGACACTTTGAGGGCAGGTTTCATTTACAGCCCTCCAGTACTGGTGCATAGGAAGTGACCCTTAACACAGGTTTTAAAGCTGCTGTTGCAGGTAACGGCCAGAGGGCGGCAGCATTTCTGCTCTTCCCAATCTGGTAACTAGGGAATCCGACCTTCCTGCCAGTGTTGGTCCTCGGTTATAAATTAGAGGGGAATGTGCCCGGATAAACCCCCCAAACCTGATGTCTCCTTACTTATCTTTGTTTTTTAAAATGAATTTATATTTTTTTATTGGAGTCATATTCCGGTGTGCACATGGACCACTTCTTCTTTGTGAATTCCTCTGTTGATGGACATTTTCATTGCTTCCAAGTGTTGGCTATGGTAAATATTGCTGGAGTGCAGGATTGCCGGCCTGTTTCTTTATTATTATTCTTATTTTTTGCGGTACGTGGGCCTCTCACTGCCAGGGCCCCTCCCGTTGCAGAGCACAGGCTCCAGACACGCAGGCCCAGCAGCCATAGCTCATGGGACTAGCCGCTCCGCAGCATGTGGGTTCTTCCCGGACCGGGGCACGAACCCGTGTCGCCTGCATCGGCAGGCGGACTCTCAACCACTGCGCCACGAGTGAAGCCCAGGCTGTGACCTTTTGATTCACATCCTCTCAGGCGATAGGCCCAGAAGTGGGTATGCTTGATTGAATGGTAGCTCAATATTTACCTTTTCAAGGCACCTCCTTTGTGTTTTCATTACTGGCTCTTACCATGTTCCATGTTGAACCAAGGGTAGGCGTTTCTCCACAACCCCTTCAGCATTTATTGTTTGCAGAATTTTTGCTGATTGCCCTTCTGACTGGTGTGAGCTGATAGGTTTTTGTAATTTGGATTTGCATGTGTTTAATTATTCCTAATGTTCAGCATTTTCCACACCGTTTTAAATTTCTGTTAAACAAACAACCAAAACAAATGGTGAGTACAATAGACCGGTTGAAATTGCCTTCTTGAAAGGTGGCCCTCTTTTGAATTTCTCGGTCTATTTTCGACCCCAGGTTTCTTTTTTGAGGGCGGGTGTCATTTACAGGCCTGCAATGAGTGTGAATATTTAGTGACCATTAGCCCTGGGCTTAAAGCTGCTGTTGTGGGAAACGGCCACAAGGCGGCAGCATTTCTCCATTCCCAAATCTGGTTACTAGGGCAGCAGAGCCTTTCTGGAAGTCCTGTTCCTAGGTTGTAAATTACAATGGAATGTGCCAGGAAAAACCCCCATAAGTTTATGTCACATTAATTCATGTTTTAATTTTTTATCGGG
Organism: Mesoplodon bidens; assembly: GCF_964165515.1. Taxonomy (NCBI): domain Eukaryota; kingdom Metazoa; phylum Chordata; class Mammalia; order Artiodactyla; family Ziphiidae; genus Mesoplodon; species Mesoplodon bidens. The sequence goes on from NW_027672484.1 coordinate 26,725, forward strand.
GTAATGATTAGAATATTGTTTGTCCTAGGTGTACACAATCTGGTTCATTTGTACATTACATATACATGTTCACGTACAGATCCACTTCCCATGTAAATTATTGCAGAGTGTTCCATAGACCTCCCTTGCTATATGTTCGGTCTTTTTGATATACGTATTTAATAGGTATCTGTACACGTATGGTAAGTGTACTCTTAATTTTTCCATTCCCCCCACCTTTCTTTTTAGATAAGCATAGTTTGTTTTCTAAGTCTGTGAGTGTCTTTCTCTGTGGAAATATGTTCATTTGTGTCAGTTCTTAGATAACGCCTATAAGTGGTATCATAAGATATGTCTTTTGCTTTCCGACTTACCTCATGTTCTGTGATTATCTCTAGGCTCATCTATGGTGCCTCAAAGAGAAGTGTTTCATTGTTTTCCATGGCTAATATTCCATTGTGTACATGGACTACTTCTTCTTTATCCATTCATTCGTTTTATGGACATTTTGGTTGCTTCCGTGCCTTGGCTATTGTGAAAGTTCCTGCAGTGCAGCTGTTGAAGCCTGTGCCTTCTCGACTCTGGACTTCTCAGGTGAGAGGCTCATCGGTGGGCCTGCTGAATGGAATGGTGGCTCAAGTTTTACTTTTAAACGCAGCTCCTTTCTGTTCTCAGTATTGGCTGTTACCACTTTACATCTCACCAGCAGCTAGAGGGTACACAGTTCTCTAAATCCCCTTCAGCATTTATTGTTTGTAAACTTTTTGCTGATGGTAGTTGACATGTGTGAGTTGAAACCGTTTTGGAGGTTAGATTTTCATGAGTCTAATGATTCCTGATGTTGAGCTTTTATCCATTTTCCTCATTGTTGAAAAAGAGTGAGTAAAACTTTCCCCTCCATACTATCTCCTTGAAAATTTTGCCAGTTTTGAATTTTTTTGGCCATTCCCTACCTCAGGACATTTTTTGACGGCAGGTGTCCTTTAGAGCCCCGAGTCCCTGTGAACGTTAAGTGACCATTAGCTGTGGGTTTAAAGCTGCCCTTGTGGGAAACGGCCACAAGGCGGCAGCATTTCTTCATTTCCAACTCTGGGATTTGGGGCAACAGAGCTTTCCTGGAAATCATGTTAGAACGCTGCAAATTAGAGTGGAATGTGCCAGCGCAAACCCCCAAGAGCTTATATCTCCTAAATTGTTGTTTGCTTTTGAAATTTAATTTTTATGAATGATCAGAGCAAATTTGATAAAAATGTAGATTCTCCTGGGTGTACAGTTTCTGGTTCATCCTATCAATGTATCTGTCTATTCCTCTTTGGATCCTTTCCCATGTATGTTATTATAGAGTGTTGAGTAGACCTCTCTTTGTATTCCATAGGTATTTTGTGATTATATATATATATATATATATATATCATATGCCTTAGTACATGTCTGTTGAACCCCATAACCTAATTCATACATTCCCTACACCTTTCCATTTGGTTATACATAATTTGGTTTTCTGAATCTATGCGTGTCCTTCTCTTGGAAATTATTGCATGGGTATCAAGTTTTAGGTAACACGTATAAGTGATGTCATAGGATATCTGTCTTTCGGTTTCTTTCTTCAAGTTGGGTGATTATCTCTAGATCCTTCTGTAGTGGTGGCAACGGCACTGTTCCATGCTTTTTCATGGCTAATATTCCATTGTGTACATGGACGACTTCTTCTTGGTACATTTTTCTGTTGGTGGACATTTTGGTTTCCTCCAGGTCTTGGCTATGGTACATGTTGCTGAATTGAAGGCCTGGCAGGCTGTGTCTTTTTGATTCTGGTCTACTCAGGTGATAGGCCCATCAGTGGGCCTACCAGATCACATGGTAGCTCAATTTTTACCTTGAAACGCACCTCCGTTCTGTTCTCACTACTGGCTCTTACCAGGTTACATCCCACCAGCAGCTAAAGGGTATGCAGTTCTCTAAAACCCCTTCAGCACTTATTTTTTGTAGAGTTTTCTTGCTGATGATCATTCTGACGGCTGTGAGGTGAACGTTTTGGTACACTGGATTTGCATGGCTTTATTAATTCCTGATGTTCAGCCTTTTTCCATTCCCGTTTTTTTAACGAAAGAAAGAAAGAAAGAAAGAAAGAAAAAGAATCATAAGACAAATGTGCATAAAATATGCCTCTTGAAACTGTCGTTTTGAAATGTGGACGTCTTTCGAATTTTTTGGTCGATATACGGCCCCAGGATTTGTTTTCAGGGCAGGTGTCATTTACACGCCTGCAATTATTTTGAATATCAACTGACCATTAGCACTGGGTTAAAAGCTGCTGTTGTGTGAAACGGCCACAAGGTGGCAGCAGCTGTCCTTTACTAAATCTGGTTACTAGGGCAACAGAACGTCAATGGAAGTCGTGTTCTAGGTTGTAATTTAGAATGGAATTTGCCAGGAAAAAGCCCCTTAAGTTTATGTCCCTACTTCTTGTTCGTTTCTTTAATTGAATTTATATTTTTTATCACAGCAAGTTTGATTACAATGCTTTGCTTGTTCTAGGTGTGCAAGATGTGGTTCTTTTACACATATACCTATGTCTATTCTTCCTGGGATCCTTTTCCCATGTACGTTATGAGAGAATGTTGAGTAGTCTTCTCTTGGTATTCCGTAGGTTTTTGGTGATTATATATTTCACCTGTGTTTGTATGAGTCTCTTAACCCCAATGACCGAATGTATCGAATCCTCACACCTTTCCATTGGTAAACCATAAGTTTGTTTAATGAATCTGTGATTGCCCTTCTCTGTGGAAATATCTTCACTGGTATCAATTTTTAGGCAACACCTATAAGTGATACCATACAATATGTGTCTTTCTCTTTCTGACTTACTACATGTTGCGTGATTACCTGTAGACTCATCTACAGTGCTGCAAATGACATTGTGTCCTTTTTTTCCTTGGCTAATATTCCGTCTGTACATGTACCAGTTCTTCTTTGTCCACTCATCTGTTGATGGACTTTTTGGTTGCTTCCATGTCTTGGCTATTGTAATACTGCAGCAATGCACATTTGCCTGCCTGTGTCTTTCCAATTCTGTCTTCTTACGTTATAGGCCCAGGAGTGGGCCTGCTGGATCTTATGGTAGCCAAATGTTTACCTTATAACGGCACCTCCATTCTGTTCTCATTAGTGGCTCTTACCAGGTTACGTCCCACTTCAAGGTGAGGGTACGCACTTCTCCACAACACCTTCAGCATTTATTGTTTGTAGTTTTTTTGCTGATGTTTATTCTGACTAGTGTGAGCTGATACCTCTTTGTGGTTGGATTTGCATGCGTCTCATAATCCCTTGAAATTGAGCTTTCTGGCATGTCCTTTTTTCCTTGAAACTGTGAGTACAGCCTAGCTCTTCAAATTGTTTTCTTGAAGTATGTGTGACATTTTGAACTATTTTGGCCATTACTTCCCTCAAGACACTTTGAGGGCAGGTTTCATTTACAGCCCTCCAGTACTGGTGCATAGGAAGTGACCCTTAACACAGGTTTTAAAGCTGCTGTTGCAGGTAACGGCCAGAGGGCGGCAGCATTTCTGCTTTTCCCAATCTGGTAACTAGGGTATCTGACCTTCCTGCCAGCGTTGGTCCTCGGTTATAAATTAGAGGGGAATGTGCCCGGATAAACCCCCAAAACCTGATGTCTCCTTACTTATCTTTGTTTTTTAAAATGAATTTTTATTTTTTTATTGGAGTCATATTCTGCTGTGTACGTGGACCACTTCTTCTTTGTGAATTCCTCTGTTGATGGACATTTTCATTGCTTCCAAGTGTTGGCTATGGTAAATATTGCTGGAGTGCAGGATTGCCGGCCTGTTTCTTTATTATTATTATTAATTTTTGTGGTACGTGGGCTTCTCACTGCCGTGGCCCCTCCCGTTGCAGAGCACAGACTCCAGACACGCAGGCCCAGCAGCCATAGCTCATGGGACTAGCCGCTCCGCAGCATGTGGGTTCTTCCCGGACCGGGGCACGAACCCGTGTCCCCTGCATCGGCAGGCGGACTCTCAACCACTGCGCCACCAGTGAAGCCCAGCCTGTGACCTTTTGATTCACATCCTCTCAGGCGATAGGCCCAGAAGTGGGTATGCTTGATTGAATGGTAGCTCAATATTTACCTTTTCAAGGCACCTCCTTTGTGTTTTCATTACTGGCTCTTACCATGTTCCACGTTGAACCAAGGGTAGGCATTTCTCCACAACCCCTTCAGCATTTATTGTTTGCAGAATTTTTGCTGATTGCCCTTCTGACTGGTGTGAGCTGATAGGTTTTTGTAATTTGGATTTGCATGTGTTTAATTATTCCTAATGTTCAGCATTTTCCACACCGTTTTAAATTTCTGTTAAACAAACAACCAAAACAAACGGTGAGTACAATAGACCGGTTGAAATTGCCTTCTTGAAAGGTGGCCCTCTTTTGAATTTCTCGGTCTATTTTCGACCCCAGGTTTCTTTTTTGAGGGCGGGTGTCATTTACAGGCCTGCAATGAGTGTGAATATTTAGTGACCATTAGCCCTGGGCTTAAAGCTGCTGTTGTGGGAAACGGCCACAAGGCGGCAGCATTTCTCCATTCCCAAATCTGGTTACTAGGGCAGCAGAGCCTTTCTGGAAGTCCTGTTCCTAGGTTGTAAATTACAATGGAATGTGCCAGGAAAAACCCCCATAAGTTTATGTCACATTAATTCATGTTTTAATTTTTTATCGGGGTAATGATTAGAATATTGTTTGTCCTAGGTGTACACAATCTGGTTCATTTGTACATTACATATACATGTTCACGTACAGATCCACTTCCCATGTAAATTATTGCAGAGTGTTCCATAGACCTCCCTTGCTATATGTTCGGTCTTTTTGATATACGTATTTAATAGGTATCTGTACACGTATGGTAAGTGTACTCTTAATTTTTCCATTCCCCCCACCTTTCTTTTTAGATAAGCATAGTTTGTTTTCTAAGTCTGTGAGTGTCTTTCTCTGTGGAAATATGTTCATTTGTGTCAGTTCTTAGATAACGCCTATAAGTGGTATCATAAGATATGTCTTTTGCTTTCCGACTTACCTCATGTTCTGTGATTATCTCTAGGCTCATCTATGGTGCCTCAAAGAGAAGTGTTTCATTGTTTTCCATGGCTAATATTCCATTGTGTACATGGACTACTTCTTCTTTATCCATTCATTCGTTTTATGGACATTTTGGTTGCTTCCGTGCCTTGGCTATTGTGAAAGTTCCTGCAGTGCAGCTGTTGAAGCCTGTGCCTTCTCGACTCTGGACTTCTCAGGTGAGAGGCTCATCGGTGGGCCTGCTGAATGGAATGGTGGCTCAAGTTTTACTTTTAAACGCAGCTCCTTTCTGTTCTCAGTATTGGCTGTTACCACTTTACATCTCACCAGCAGCTAGAGGGTACACAGTTCTCTAAATCCCCTTCAGCATTTATTGTTTGTAAACTTTTTGCTGATGGTAGTTGACATGTGTGAGTTGAAACCGTTTTGGAGGTTAGATTTTCATGAGTCTAATGATTCCTGATGTTGAGCTTTTATCCATTTTCCTCATTGTTGAAAAAGAGTGAGTAAAACTTTCCCCTCCATACTATCTCCTTGAAAATTTTGCCAGTTTTGAATTTTTTTGGCCATTCCCTACCTCAGGACATTTTTTGACGGCAGGTGTCCTTTAGAGCCCCGAGTCCCTGTGAACGTTAAGTGACCATTAGCTGTGGGTTTAAAGCTGCCCTTGTGGGAAACGGCCACAAGGCGGCAGCATTTCTTCATTTCCAACTCTGGGATTTGGGGCAACAGAGCTTTCCTGGAAATCATGTTAGAACGCTGCAAATTAGAGTGGAATGTGCCAGCGCAAACCCCCAAGAGCTTATATCTCCTAAATTGTTGTTTGCTTTTGAAATTTAATTTTTATGAATGATCAGAGCAAATTTGATAAAAATGTAGATTCTCCTGGGTGTACAGTTTCTGGTTCATCCTATCAATGTATCTGTCTATTCCTCTTTGGATCCTTTCCCATGTATGTTATTATAGAGTGTTGAGTAGACCTCTCTTTGTATTCCATAGGTATTTTGTGATTATATATATATATATATATATATATCATATGCCTTAGTACATGTCTGTTGAACCCCATAACCTAATTCATACATTCCCTACACCTTTCCATTTGGTTATACATAATTTGGTTTTCTGAATCTATGCGTGTCCTTCTCTTGGAAATTATTGCATGGGTATCAAGTTTTAGGTAACACGTATAAGTGATGTCATAGGATATCTGTCTTTCGGTTTCTTTCTTCAAGTTGGGTGATTATCTCTAGATCCTTCTGTAGTGGTGGCAACGGCACTGTTCCATGCTTTTTCATGGCTAATATTCCATTGTGTACATGGACGACTTCTTCTTGGTACATTTTTCTGTTGGTGGACATTTTGGTTTCCTCCAGGTCTTGGCTATGGTACATGTTGCTGAATTGAAGGCCTGGCAGGCTGTGTCTTTTTGATTCTGGTCTACTCAGGTGATAGGCCCATCAGTGGGCCTACCAGATCACATGGTAGCTCAATTTTTACCTTGAAACGCACCTCCGTTCTGTTCTCACTACTGGCTCTTACCAGGTTACATCCCACCAGCAGCTAAAGGGTATGCAGTTCTCTAAAACCCCTTCAGCACTTATTTTTTGTAGAGTTTTCTTGCTGATGATCATTCTGACGGCTGTGAGGTGAACGTTTTGGTACACTGGATTTGCATGGCTTTATTAATTCCTGATGTTCAGCCTTTTTCCATTCCCGTTTTTTTAACGAAAGAAAGAAAGAAAGAAAGAAAGAAAAAGAATCATAAGACAAATGTGCATAAAATATGCCTCTTGAAACTGTCGTTTTGAAATGTGGACGTCTTTCGAATTTTTTGGTCGATATACGGCCCCAGGATTTGTTTTCAGGGCAGGTGTCATTTACACGCCTGCAATTATTTTGAATATCAACTGACCATTAGCACTGGGTTAAAAGCTGCTGTTGTGTGAAACGGCCACAAGGTGGCAGCAGCTGTCCTTTACTAAATCTGGTTACTAGGGCAACAGAACGTCAATGGAAGTCGTGTTCTAGGTTGTAATTTAGAATGGAATTTGCCAGGAAAAAGCCCCTTAAGTTTATGTCCCTACTTCTTGTTCGTTTCTTTAATTGAATTTATATTTTTTATCACAGCAAGTTTGATTACAATGCTTTGCTTGTTCTAGGTGTGCAAGATGTGGTTCTTTTACACATATACCTATGTCTATTCTTCCTGGGATCCTTTTCCCATGTACGTTATGAGAGAATGTTGAGTAGTCTTCTCTTGGTATTCCGTAGGTTTTTGGTGATTATATATTTCACCTGTGTTTGTATGAGTCTCTTAACCCCAATGACCGAATGTATCGAATCCTCACACCTTTCCATTGGTAAACCATAAGTTTGTTTAATGAATCTGTGATTGCCCTTCTCTGTGGAAATATCTTCACTGGTATCAATTTTTAGGCAACACCTATAAGTGATACCATACAATATGTGTCTTTCTCTTTCTGACTTACTACATGTTGCGTGATTACCTGTAGACTCATCTACAGTGCTGCAAATGACATTGTGTCCTTTTTTTCCTTGGCTAATATTCCGTCTGTACATGTACCAGTTCTTCTTTGTCCACTCATCTGTTGATGGACTTTTTGGTTGCTTCCATGTCTTGGCTATTGTAATACTGCAGCAATGCACATTTGCCTGCCTGTGTCTTTCCAATTCTGTCTTCTTACGTTATAGGCCCAGGAGTGGGCCTGCTGGATCTTATGGTAGCCAAATGTTTACCTTATAACGGCACCTCCATTCTGTTCTCATTAGTGGCTCTTACCAGGTTACGTCCCACTTCAAGGTGAGGGTACGCACTTCTCCACAACACCTTCAGCATTTATTGTTTGTAGTTTTTTTGCTGATGTTTATTCTGACTAGTGTGAGCTGATACCTCTTTGTGGTTGGATTTGCATGCGTCTCATAATCCCTTGAAATTGAGCTTTCTGGCATGTCCTTTTTTCCTTGAAACTGTGAGTACAGCCTAGCTCTTCAAATTGTTTTCTTGAAGTATGTGTGACATTTTGAACTATTTTGGCCATTACTTCCCTCAAGACACTTTGAGGGCAGGTTTCATTTACAGCCCTCCAGTACTGGTGCATAGGAAGTGACCCTTAACACAGGTTTTAAAGCTGCTGTTGCAGGTAACGGCCAGAGGGCGGCAGCATTTCTGCTTTTCCCAATCTGGTAACTAGGGTATCTGACCTTCCTGCCAGCGTTGGTCCTCGGTTATAAATTAGAGGGGAATGTGCCCGGATAAACCCCCAAAACCTGATGTCTCCTTACTTATCTTTGTTTTTTAAAATGAATTTTTATTTTTTTATTGGAGTCATATTCTGCTGTGTACGTGGACCACTTCTTCTTTGTGAATTCCTCTGTTGATGGACATTTTCATTGCTTCCAAGTGTTGGCTATGGTAAATATTGCTGGAGTGCAGGATTGCCGGCCTGTTTCTTTATTATTATTATTAATTTTTGTGGTACGTGGGCTTCTCACTGCCGTGGCCCCTCCCGTTGCAGAGCACAGACTCCAGACACGCAGGCCCAGCAGCCATAGCTCATGGGACTAGCCGCTCCGCAGCATGTGGGTTCTTCCCGGACCGGGGCACGAACCCGTGTCCCCTGCATCGGCAGGCGGACTCTCAACCACTGCGCCACCAGTGAAGCCCAGCCTGTGACCTTTTGATTCACATCCTCTCAGGCGATAGGCCCAGAAGTGGGTATGCTTGATTGAATGGTAGCTCAATATTTACCTTTTCAAGGCACCTCCTTTGTGTTTTCATTACTGGCTCTTACCATGTTCCACGTTGAACCAAGGGTAGGCATTTCTCCACAACCCCTTCAGCATTTATTGTTTGCAGAATTTTTGCTGATTGCCCTTCTGACTGGTGTGAGCTGATAGGTTTTTGTAATTTGGATTTGCATGTGTTTAATTATTCCTAATGTTCAGCATTTTCCACACCGTTTTAAATTTCTGTTAAACAAACAACCAAAACAAACGGTGAGTACAATAGACCGGTTGAAATTGCCTTCTTGAAAGGTGGCCCTCTTTTGAATTTCTCGGTCTATTTTCGACCCCAGGTTTCTTTTTTGAGGGCGGGTGTCATTTACAGGCCTGCAATGAGTGTGAATATTTAGTGACCATTAGCCCTGGGCTTAAAGCTGCTGTTGTGGGAAACGGCCACAAGGCGGCAGCATTTCTCCATTCCCAAATCTGGTTACTAGGGCAGCAGAGCCTTTCTGGAAGTCCTGTTCCTAGGTTGTAAATTACAATGGAATGTGCCAGGAAAAACCCCCATAAGTTTATGTCACATTAATTCATGTTTTAATTTTTTATCGCGGTAATGATTAGAATATTGTTTGTCCTAGGTGTACACAATCTGGTTCATTTGTACATTACATATACATGTTCACGTACAGATCCACTTCCCATGTAAATTATTGCAGAGTGTTCCATAGACCTCCCTTGCTATATGTTCGGTCTTTTTGATATACGTATTTAATAGGTATCTGTACACGTATGGTAAGTGTACTCTTAATTTTTCCATTCCCCCCACCTTTCTTTTTAGATAAGCATAGTTTGTTTTCTAAGTCTGTGAGTGTCTTTCTCTGTGGAAATATGTTCATTTGTGTCAGTTCTTAGATAACGCCTATAAGTGGTATCATAAGATATGTCTTTTGCTTTCCGACTTACCTCATGTTCTGTGATTATCTCTAGGCTCATCTATGGTGCCTCAAAGAGAAGTGTTTCATTGTTTTCCATGGCTAATATTCCATTGTGTACATGGACTACTTCTTCTTTATCCATTCATTCGTTTTATGGACATTTTGGTTGCTTCCGTGCCTTGGCTATTGTGAAAGTTCCTGCAGTGCAGCTGTTGAAGCCTGTGCCTTCTCGACTCTGGACTTCTCAGGTGAGAGGCTCATCGGTGGGCCTGCTGAATGGAATGGTGGCTCAAGTTTTACTTTTAAACGCAGCTCCTTTCTGTTCTCAGTATTGGCTGTTACCACTTTACATCTCACCAGCAGCTAGAGGGTACACAGTTCTCTAAATCCCCTTCAGCATTTATTGTTTGTAAACTTTTTGCTGATGGTAGTTGACATGTGTGAGTTGAAACCGTTTTGGAGGTTAGATTTTCATGAGTCTAATGATTCCTGATGTTGAGCTTTTATCCATTTTCCTCATTGTTGAAAAAGAGTGAGTAAAACTTTCCCCTCCATACTATCTCCTTGAAAATTTTGCCAGTTTTGAATTTTTTTGGCCATTCCCTACCTCAGGACATTTTTTGACGGCAGGTGTCCTTTAGAGCCCCGAGTCCCTGTGAACGTTAAGTGACCATTAGCTGTGGGTTTAAAGCTGCCCTTGTGGGAAACGGCCACAAGGCGGCAGCATTTCTTCATTTCCAACTCTGGGATTTGGGGCAACAGAGCTTTCCTGGAAATCATGTTAGAACGCTGCAAATTAGAGTGGAATGTGCCAGCGCAAACCCCCAAGAGCTTATATCTCCTAAATTGTTGTTTGCTTTTGAAATTTAATTTTTATGAATGATCAGAGCAAATTTGATAAAAATGTAGATTCTCCTGGGTGTACAGTTTCTGGTTCATCCTATCAATGTATCTGTCTATTCCTCTTTGGATCCTTTCCCATGTATGTTATTATAGAGTGTTGAGTAGACCTCTCTTTGTATTCCATAGGTATTTTGTGATTATATATATATATATATATATATATATCATATGCCTTAGTACATGTCTGTTGAACCCCATAACCTAATTCATACATTCCCTACACCTTTCCATTTGGTTATACATAATTTGGTTTTCTGAATCTATGCGTGTCCTTCTCTTGGAAATTATTGCATGGGTATCAAGTTTTAGGTAACACGTATAAGTGATGTCATAGGATATCTGTCTTTCGGTTTCTTTCTTCAAGTTGGGTGATTATCTCTAGATCCTTCTGTAGTGGTGGCAACGGCACTGTTCCATGCTTTTTCATGGCTAATATTCCATTGTGTACATGGACGACTTCTTCTTGGTACATTTTTCTGTTGGTGGACATTTTGGTTTCCTCCAGGTCTTGGCTATGGTACATGTTGCTGAATTGAAGGCCTGGCAGGCTGTGTCTTTTTGATTCTGGTCTACTCAGGTGATAGGCCCATCAGTGGGCCTACCAGATCACATGGTAGCTCAATTTTTACCTTGAAACGCACCTCCGTTCTGTTCTCACTACTGGCTCTTACCAGGTTACATCCCACCAGCAGCTAAAGGGTATGCAGTTCTCTAAAACCCCTTCAGCACTTATTTTTTGTAGAGTTTTCTTGCTGATGATCATTCTGACGGCTGTGAGGTGAACGTTTTGGTACACTGGATTTGCATGGCTTTATTAATTCCTGATGTTCAGCCTTTTTCCATTCCCGTTTTTTTAACGAAAGAAAGAAAGAAAGAAAGAAAGAAAAAGAATCATAAGACAAATGTGCATAAAATATGCCTCTTGAAACTGTCGTTTTGAAATGTGGACGTCTTTCGAATTTTTTGGTCGATATACGGCCCCAGGATTTGTTTTCAGGGCAGGTGTCATTTACACGCCTGCAATTATTTTGAATATCAACTGACCATTAGCACTGGGTTAAAAGCTGCTGTTGTGTGAAACGGCCACAAGGTGGCAGCAGCTGTCCTTTACTAAATCTGGTTACTAGGGCAACAGAACGTCAATGGAAGTCGTGTTCTAGGTTGTAATTTAGAATGGAATTTGCCAGGAAAAAGCCCCTTAAGTTTATGTCCCTACTTCTTGTTCGTTTCTTTAATTGAATTTATATTTTTTATCACAGCAAGTTTGATTACAATGCTTTGCTTGTTCTAGGTGTGCAAGATGTGGTTCTTTTACACATATACCTATGTCTATTCTTCCTGGGATCCTTTTCCCATGTACGTTATGAGAGAATGTTGAGTAGTCTTCTCTTGGTATTCCGTAGGTTTTTGGTGATTATATATTTCACCTGTGTTTGTATGAGTCTCTTAACCCCAATGACCGAATGTATCGAATCCTCACACCTTTCCATTGGTAAACCATAAGTTTGTTTAATGAATCTGTGATTGCCCTTCTCTGTGGAAATATCTTCACTGGTATCAATTTTTAGGCAACACCTATAAGTGATACCATACAATATGTGTCTTTCTCTTTCTGACTTACTACATGTTGCGTGATTACCTGTAGACTCATCTACAGTGCTGCAAATGACATTGTGTCCTTTTTTTCCTTGGCTAATATTCCGTCTGTACATGTACCAGTTCTTCTTTGTCCACTCATCTGTTGATGGACTTTTTGGTTGCTTCCATGTCTTGGCTATTGTAATACTGCAGCAATGCACATTTGCCTGCCTGTGTCTTTCCAATTCTGTCTTCTTACGTTATAGGCCCAGGAGTGGGCCTGCTGGATCTTATGGTAGCCAAATGTTTACCTTATAATGGCACCTCCATTCTGTTCTCATTAGTGGCTCTTACCAGGTTACGTCCCACTTCAAGGTGAGGGTACGCACTTCTCCACAACACCTTCAGCATTTATTGTTTGTAGTTTTTTTGCTGATGTTTATTCTGACTAGTGTGAGCTGATACCTCTTTGTGGTTGGATTTGCATGCGTCTCATAATCCCTTGAAATTGAGCTTTCTGGCATGTCCTTTTTTCCTTGAAACTGTGAGTACAGCCTAGCTCTTCAAATTGTTTTCTTGAAGTATGTGTGACATTTTGAACTATTTTGGCCATTACTTCCCTCAAGACACTTTGAGGGCAGGTTTCATTTACAGCCCTCCAGTACTGGTGCATAGGAAGTGACCCTTAACACAGGTTTTAAAGCTGCTGTTGCAGGTAACGGCCAGAGGGCGGCAGCATTTCTGCTTTTCCCAATCTGGTAACTAGGGTATCTGACCTTCCTGCCAGCGTTGGTCCTCGGTTATAAATTAGAGGGGAATGTGCCCGGATAAACCCCCAAAACCTGATGTCTCCTTACTTATCTTTGTTTTTTAAAATGAATTTTTATTTTTTTATTGGAGTCATATTCTGCTGTGTACGTGGACCACTTCTTCTTTGTGAATTCCTCTGTTGATGGACATTTTCATTGCTTCCAAGTGTTGGCTATGGTAAATATTGCTGGAGTGCAGGATTGCCGGCCTGTTTCTTTATTATTATTATTAATTTTTGTGGTACGTGGGCTTCTCACTGCCGTGGCCCCTCCCGTTGCAGAGCACAGGCTCCAGACACGCAGGCCCAGCAGCCATAGCTCATGGGACTAGCCGCTCCGCAGCATGTGGGTTCTTCCCGGACCGGGGCACGAACCCGTGTCGCCTGCATCGGCAGGCGGACTCTCAACCACTGCGCCACCAGTGAAGCCCAGCCTGTGACCTTTTGATTCACTTCCTCTCAGGCGATAGGCCCAGAAGTGGGTATGCTTGATTGAATGGTAGCTCAATATTTACCTTTTCAAGGCACCTCCTTTGTGTTTTCATTACTGGCTCTTACCATGTTCCACGTTGAACCAAGGGTAGGCATTTCTCCACAACCCCTTCAGCATTTATTGTTTGCAGAATTTTTGCTGATTGCCCTTCTGACTGGTGTGAGCTGATAGGTTTTTGTAATTTGGATTTGCATGTGTTTAATTATTCCTAATGTTCAGCATTTTCCACACCGTTTTAAATTTCTGTTAAACAAACAAACAAAACAAACGGTGAGTACAATAGACCGGTTGAAATTGCCTTCTTGGAAGGTGGCCCTCTTTTGAATTTCTCGGTCTATTTTCGACCCCAGGTTTTTTTTTTGAGGGCGGGTGTCATTTACAGGCCTGCAATGAGTGTGAATATTTAGTGACCATTAGCCCTGGGCTTAAAGCTGCTGTTGTGGGAAACGGCCACAAGGCGGCAGCATTTCTCCATTCCCAAATCTGGTTACTAGGGCAGCAGAGCCTTTCTGGAAGTCCTGTTCCTAGGTTGTAAATTACAATGGAATGTGCCAGGAAAAACCCCCATAAGTTTATGTCACATTAATTCATGTTTTAATTTTTTATCACGGTAATGATTAGAATATTGTTTGTCCTAGGTGTACACAATCTGGTTCATTTGTACATTACATATACATGTTCACGTACAGATCCACTTCCCATGTAAATTATTGCAGAGTGTTCCATAGACCTCCCTTGCTATATGTTCGGTCTTTTTGATATACGTATTTAATAGGTATCTGTACACGTATGGTAAGTGTACTCTTAATTTTTCCATTCCCCCCACCTTTCTTTTTAGATAAGCATAGTTTGTTTTCTAAGTCTGTGAGTGTCTTTCTCTGTGGAAATATGTTCATTTGTGTCAGTTCTTAGATAACGCCTATAAGTGGTATCATAAGATATGTCTTTTGCTTTCCGACTTACCTCATGTTCTGTGATTATCTCTAGGCTCATCTATGGTGCCTCAAAGAGAAGTGTTTCATTGTTTTCCATGGCTAATATTCCATTGTGTACATGGACTACTTCTTCTTTATCCATTCATTCGTTTTATGGACATTTTGGTTGCTTCCGTGCCTTGGCTATTGTGAAAGTTCCTGCAGTGCAGCTGTTGAAGCCTGTGCCTTCTCGACTCTGGACTTCTCAGGTGAGAGGCTCATCGGTGGGCCTGCTGAATGGAATGGTGGCTCAAGTTTTACTTTTAAACGCAGCTCCTTTCTGTTCTCAGTATTGGCTGTTACCACTTTACATCTCACCAGCAGCTAGAGGGTACACAGTTCTCTAAATCCCCTTCAGCATTTATTGTTTGTAAACTTTTTGCTGATGGTAGTTGACATGTGTGAGTTGAAACCGTTTTGGAGGTTAGATTTTCATGAGTCTAATGATTCCTGATGTTGAGCTTTTATCCATTTTCCTCATTGTTGAAAAAGAGTGAGTAAAACTTTCCCCTCCATACTATCTCCTTGAAAATTTTGCCAGTTTTGAATTTTTTTGGCCATTCCCTACCTCAGGACACTTTTTGACGGCAGGTGTCCTTTAGAGCCCCGAGTCCTTGTGAACGTTAAGTGACCATTAGCTGTGGGTTTAAAGCCGCCCTTGCGGGAAACGGCCACAAGGCGGCAGCATTTCTTCATTTCCAACTCTGGGATTTGGGGCAACAGAGCTTTCCTGGAAATCATGTTAGAACGCTGCAAATTAGAGTGGAATGTGCCAGCGCAAACCCCCAAGAGCTTATATCTCCTAAATTGTTGTTTGCTTTTGAAATTTAATTTTTATGAATGATCAGAGCAAATTTGATAAAAATGTAGATTCTCCTGGGTGTACAGTTTCTGGTTCATCCTATCAATGTATCTGTCTATTCCTCTTTGGATCCTTTCCCATGTATGTTATTATAGAGTGTTGAGTAGACCTCTCTTTGTATTCCATAGGTATTTTGTGATTATATATATATATATCATATGCATTAGTACATGTCTGTTGAACCCCATAACCTAATTCATACATTCCCTACACCTTTCCATTTGGTTATACATAATTTGGTTTTCTGAGTCTATGCGTGTCCTTCTCTTGGAAATTATTGCATGGGTATCAAGTTTTAGGTAACACGTATAAGTGATGTCATAGGATATCTGTCTTTCGGTTTCTTTCTTCAAGTTGGGTGATTATCTCTAGATCCTTCTGTAGTGGTGGCAACGGCACTGTTCCATGCTTTTTCATGACTAATATTCCATTGTGTACATGGACGACTTCTTCTTGGTACATTTTTCTGTTGGTGGACATTTTGGTTTCCTCCAGGTCTTGGCTATGGTACATGTTGCTGAATTGAAGGCCTGGCAGGCTGTGTCTTTTTGATTCTGGTCTACTCAGGTGATAGGCCCATCAGTGGGCCTACCAGATCACATGGTAGCTCAATTTTTACCTTGAAACGCACCTCCGTTCTGTTCTCACTACTGGCTCTTACCAGGTTACATCCCACCAGCAGCTAAAGGGTATGCAGTTCTCTAAAACCCCTTCAGCACTTATTTTTTGTAGAGTTTTCTTGCTGATGATCATTCTGACGGCTGTGAGGTGAACGTTTTGGTACACTGGATTTGCATGGCTTTATTAATTCCTGATGTTCAGCCTTTTTCCATTCCCGTTTTTTTAACGAAAGAAAGAAAGAAAGAAAGAAAGAAAAAGAATCATAAGACAAATGTGCATAAAATATGCCTCTTGAAACTGTCGTTTTGAAATGTGGACGTCTTTCGAATTTTTTGGTCGATATACGGCCCCAGGATTTGTTTTCAGGGCAGGTGTCATTTACACGCCTGCAATTATTTTGAATATCAACTGACCATTAGCACTGGGTTAAAAGCTGCTGTTGTGTGAAACGGCCACAAGGTGGCAGCAGCTGTCCTTTACTAAATCTGGTTACTAGGGCAACAGAACGTCAATGGAAGTCGTGTTCTATTTAGAATGGAATTTGCCAGGAAAAAGCCCCTTAAGTTTATGTCCCTACTTCTTGTTCGTTTCTTTAATTGAATTTATATTTTTTATCACAGCAAGTTTGATTACAATGCTTTGCTTGTTCTAGGTGTGCAAGATGTGGTTCTTTTACACATATACCTATGTCTATTCTTCCTGGGATCCTTTTCCCATGTACGTTATGAGAGAATGTTGAGTAGTCTTCTCTTGGTATTCCGTAGGTTTTTGGTGATTATATATTTCACCTGTGTTTGTATGAGTCTCTTAACCCCAATGACCGAATGTATCGAATCCTCACACCTTTCCATTGGTAAACCATAAGTTTGTTTAATGAATCTGTGATTGCCCTTCTCTGTGGAAATATCTTCACTGGTATCAATTTTTAGGCAACACCTATAAGTGATACCATACAATATGTGTCTTTCTCTTTCTGACTTACTACATGTTGCGTGATTACCTGTAGACTCATCTACAGTGCTGCAAATGACATTGTGTCCTTTTTTTCCTTGGCTAATATTCCGTCTGTACATGTACCAGTTCTTCTTTGTCCACTCATCTGTTGATGGACTTTTTGGTTGCTTCCATGTCTTGGCTATTGTAATACTGCAGCAATGCACATTTGCCTGCCTGTGTCTTTCCAATTCTGTCTTCTTACGTTATAGGCCCAGGAGTGGGCCTGCTGGATCTTATGGTAGCCAAATGTTTACCTTATAACGGCACCTCCATTCTGTTCTCATTAGTGGCTCTTACCAGGTTACGTCCCACTTCAAGGTGAGGGTACGCACTTCTCCACAACACCTTCAGCATTTATTGTTTGTAGTTTTTTTGCTGATGTTTATTCTGACTAGTGTGAGCTGATACCTCTTTGTGGTTGGATTTGCATGCGTCTCATAATCCCTTGAAATTGAGCTTTCTGGCATGTCCTTTTTTCCTTGAAACTGTGAGTACAGCCTAGCTCTTCAAATTGTTTTCTTGAAGTATGTGTGACATTTTGAACTATTTTGGCCATTACTTCCCTCAAGACACTTTGAGGGCAGGTTTCATTTACAGCCCTCCAGTACTGGTGCATAGGAAGTGACCCTTAACACAGGTTTTAAAGCTGCTGTTGCAGGTAACGGCCAGAGGGCGGCAGCATTTCTGCTTTTCCCAATCTGGTAACTAGGGTATCTGACCTTCCTGCCAGCGTTGGTCCTTGGTTATAAATTAGAGGGGAATGTGCCCGGATAAACCCCCAAAACCTGATGTCTCCTTACTTATCTTTGTTTTTTAAAATGAATTTTTATTTTTTTATTGGAGTCATATTCTGCTGTGTACGTGGACCACTTCTTCTTTGTGAATTCCTCTGTTGATGGACATTTTCATTGCTTCCAAGTGTTGGCTATGGTAAATATTGCTGGAGTGCAGGATTGCCGGCCTGTTTCTTTATTATTATTATTAATTTTTGTGGTACGTGGGCTTCTCACTGCCGTGGCCCCTCCCGTTGCAGAGCACAGGCTCCAGACACGCAGGCCCAGCAGCCATAGCTCATGGGACTAGCCGCTCCGCAGCATGTGGGTTCTTCCCGGACCGGGGCACGAACCCGTGTCGCCTGCATCGGCAGGCGGACTCTCAACCACTGCGCCACCAGTGAAGCCCAGCCTGTGACCTTTTGATTCACATCCTCTCAGGCGATAGGCCCAGAAGTGGGTATGCTTGATTGAATGGTAGCTCAATATTTACCTTTTCAAGGCACCTCCTTTGTGTTTTCATTACTGGCTCTTACCATGTTCCACGTTGAACCAAGGGTAGGCATTTCTCCACAACCCCTTCAGCATTTATTGTTTGCAGAATTTTTGCTGATTGCCCTTCTGACTGGTGTGAGCTGATAGGTTTTTGTAATTTGGATTTGCATGTGTTTAATTATTCCTAATGTTCAGCATTTTCCACACCGTTTTAAATTTCTGTTAAACAAACAACCAAAACAAACGGTGAGTACAATAGACCGGTTGAAATTGCCTTCTTGAAAGGTGGCCCTCTTTTGAATTTCTCGGTCTATTTTCGACCCCAGGTTTCTTTTTTGAGGGCGGGTGTCATTTACAGGCCTGCAATGAGTGTGAATATTTAGTGACCATTAGCCCTGGGCTTAAAGCTGCTGTTGTGGGAAACGGCCACAAGGCGGCAGCATTTCTCCATTCCCAAATCTGGTTACTAGGGCAGCAGAGCCTTTCTGGAAGTCCTGTTCCTAGGTTGTAAATTACAATGGAATGTGCCAGGAAAAACCCCCATAAGTTTATGTCACATTAATTCATGTTTTAATTTTTTATCGCGGTAATGATTAGAATATTGTTTGTCCTAGGTGTACACAATCTGGTTCATTTGTACATTACATATACATGTTCACGTACAGATCCACTTCCCATGTAAATTATTGCAGAGTGTTCCATAGACCTCCCTTGCTATATGTTCGGTCTTTTTGATATACGTATTTAATAGGTATCTGTACACGTATGGTAAGTGTACTCTTAATTTTTCCATTCCCCCCACCTTTCTTTTTAGATAAGCATAGTTTGTTTTCTAAGTCTGTGAGTGTCTTTCTCTGTGGAAATATGTTCATTTGTGTCAGTTCTTAGATAACGCCTATAAGTGGTATCATAAGATATGTCTTTTGCTTTCCGACTTACCTCATGTTCTGTGATTATCTCTAGGCTCATCTATGGTGCCTCAAAGAGAAGTGTTTCATTGTTTTCCATGGCTAATATTCCATTGTGTACATGGACTACTTCTTCTTTATCCATTCATTCGTTTTATGGACATTTTGGTTGCTTCCGTGCCTTGGCTATTGTGAAAGTTCCTGCAGTGCAGCTGTTGAAGCCTGTGCCTTCTCGACTCTGGACTTCTCAGGTGAGAGGCTCATCGGTGGGCCTGCTGAATGGAATGGTGGCTCAAGTTTTACTTTTAAACGCAGCTCCTTTCTGTTCTCAGTATTGGCTGTTACCACTTTACATCTCACCAGCAGCTAGAGGGTACACAGTTCTCTAAATCCCCTTCAGCATTTATTGTTTGTAAACTTTTTGCTGATGGTAGTTGACATGTGTGAGTTGAAACCGTTTTGGAGGTTAGATTTTCATGAGTCTAATGATTCCTGATGTTGAGCTTTTATCCATTTTCCTCATTGTTGAAAAAGAGTGAGTAAAACTTTCCCCTCCATACTATCTCCTTGAAAATTTTGCCAGTTTTGAATTTTTTTGGCCATTCCCTACCTCAGGACATTTTTTGACGGCAGGTGTCCTTTAGAGCCCCGAGTCCCTGTGAACGTTAAGTGACCATTAGCTGTGGGTTTAAAGCTGCCCTTGTGGGAAACGGCCACAAGGCGGCAGCATTTCTTCATTTCCAACTCTGGGATTTGGGGCAACAGAGCTTTCCTGGAAATCATGTTAGAACGCTGCAAATTAGAGTGGAATGTGCCAGCGCAAACCCCCAAGAGCTTATATCTCCTAAATTGTTGTTTGCTTTTGAAATTTAATTTTTATGAATGATCAGAGCAAATTTGATAAAAATGTAGATTCTCCTGGGTGTACAGTTTCTGGTTCATCCTATCAATGTATCTGTCTATTCCTCTTTGGATCCTTTCCCATGTATGTTATTATAGAGTGTTGAGTAGACCTCTCTTTGTATTCCATAGGTATTTTGTGATTATATATATATATATATATATATATCATATGCCTTAGTACATGTCTGTTGAACCCCATAACCTAATTCATACATTCCCTACACCTTTCCATTTGGTTATACATAATTTGGTTTTCTGAATCTATGCGTGTCCTTCTCTTGGAAATTATTGCATGGGTATCAAGTTTTAGGTAACACGTATAAGTGATGTCATAGGATATCTGTCTTTCGGTTTCTTTCTTCAAGTTGGGTGATTATCTCTAGATCCTTCTGTAGTGGTGGCAACGGCACTGTTCCATGCTTTTTCATGGCTAATATTCCATTGTGTACATGGACGACTTCTTCTTGGTACATTTTTCTGTTGGTGGACATTTTGGTTTCCTCCAGGTCTTGGCTATGGTACATGTTGCTGAATTGAAGGCCTGGCAGGCTGTGTCTTTTTGATTCTGGTCTACTCAGGTGATAGGCCCATCAGTGGGCCTACCAGATCACATGGTAGCTCAATTTTTACCTTGAAACGCACCTCCGTTCTGTTCTCACTACTGGCTCTTACCAGGTTACATCCCACCAGCAGCTAAAGGGTATGCAGTTCTCTAAAACCCCTTCAGCACTTATTTTTTGTAGAGTTTTCTTGCTGATGATCATTCTGACGGCTGTGAGGTGAACGTTTTGGTACACTGGATTTGCATGGCTTTATTAATTCCTGATGTTCAGCCTTTTTCCATTCCCGTTTTTTTAACGAAAGAAAGAAAGAAAGAAAGAAAGAAAAAGAATCATAAGACAAATGTGCATAAAATATGCCTCTTGAAACTGTCGTTTTGAAATGTGGACGTCTTTCGAATTTTTTGGTCGATATACGGCCCCAGGATTTGTTTTCAGGGCAGGTGTCATTTACACGCCTGCAATTATTTTGAATATCAACTGACCATTAGCACTGGGTTAAAAGCTGCTGTTGTGTGAAACGGCCACAAGGTGGCAGCAGCTGTCCTTTACTAAATCTGGTTACTAGGGCAACAGAACGTCAATGGAAGTCGTGTTCTAGGTTGTAATTTAGAATGGAATTTGCCAGGAAAAAGCCCCTTAAGTTTATGTCCCTACTTCTTGTTCGTTTCTTTAATTGAATTTATATTTTTTATCACAGCAAGTTTGATTACAATGCTTTGCTTGTTCTAGGTGTGCAAGATGTGGTTCTTTTACACATATACCTATGTCTATTCTTCCTGGGATCCTTTTCCCATGTACGTTATGAGAGAATGTTGAGTAGTCTTCTCTTGGTATTCCGTAGGTTTTTGGTGATTATATATTTCACCTGTGTTTGTATGAGTCTCTTAACCCCAATGACCGAATGTATCGAATCCTCACACCTTTCCATTGGTAAACCATAAGTTTGTTTAATGAATCTGTGATTGCCCTTCTCTGTGGAAATATCTTCACTGGTATCAATTTTTAGGCAACACCTATAAGTGATACCATACAATATGTGTCTTTCTCTTTCTGACTTACTACATGTTGCGTGATTACCTGTAGACTCATCTACAGTGCTGCAAATGACATTGTGTCCTTTTTTTCCTTGGCTAATATTCCGTCTGTACATGTACCAGTTCTTCTTTGTCCACTCATCTGTTGATGGACTTTTTGGTTGCTTCCATGTCTTGGCTATTGTAATACTGCAGCAATGCACATTTGCCTGCCTGTGTCTTTCCAATTCTGTCTTCTTACGTTATAGGCCCAGGAGTGGGCCTGCTGGATCTTATGGTAGCCAAATGTTTACCTTATAATGGCACCTCCATTCTGTTCTCATTAGTGGCTCTTACCAGGTTACGTCCCACTTCAAGGTGAGGGTACGCACTTCTCCACAACACCTTCAGCATTTATTGTTTGTAGTTTTTTTGCTGATGTTTATTCTGACTAGTGTGAGCTGATACCTCTTTGTGGTTGGATTTGCATGCGTCTCATAATCCCTTGAAATTGAGCTTTCTGGCATGTCCTTTTTTCCTTGAAACTGTGAGTACAGCCTAGCTCTTCAAATTGTTTTCTTGAAGTATGTGTGACATTTTGAACTATTTTGGCCATTACTTCCCTCAAGACACTTTGAGGGCAGGTTTCATTTACAGCCCTCCAGTACTGGTGCATAGGAAGTGACCCTTAACACAGGTTTTAAAGCTGCTGTTGCAGGTAACGGCCAGAGGGCGGCAGCATTTCTGCTTTTCCCAATCTGGTAACTAGGGTATCTGACCTTCCTGCCAGCGTTGGTCCTCGGTTATAAATTAGAGGGGAATGTGCCCGGATAAACCCCCAAAACCTGATGTCTCCTTACTTATCTTTGTTTTTTAAAATGAATTTTTATTTTTTTATTGGAGTCATATTCTGCTGTGTACGTGGACCACTTCTTCTTTGTGAATTCCTCTGTTGATGGACATTTTCATTGCTTCCAAGTGTTGGCTATGGTAAATATTGCTGGAGTGCAGGATTGCCGGCCTGTTTCTTTATTATTATTATTAATTTTTGTGGTACGTGGGCTTCTCACTGCCGTGGCCCCTCCCGTTGCAGAGCACAGGCTCCAGACACGCAGGCCCAGCAGCCATAGCTCATGGGACTAGCCGCTCCGCAGCATGTGGGTTCTTCCCGGACCGGGGCACGAACCCGTGTCGCCTGCATCGGCAGGCGGACTCTCAACCACTGCGCCACCAGTGAAGCCCAGCCTGTGACCTTTTGATTCACTTCCTCTCAGGCGATAGGCCCAGAAGTGGGTATGCTTGATTGAATGGTAGCTCAATATTTACCTTTTCAAGGCACCTCCTTTGTGTTTTCATTACTGGCTCTTACCATGTTCCACGTTGAACCAAGGGTAGGCATTTCTCCACAACCCCTTCAGCATTTATTGTTTGCAGAATTTTTGCTGATTGCCCTTCTGACTGGTGTGAGCTGATAGGTTTTTGTAATTTGGATTTGCATGTGTTTAATTATTCCTAATGTTCAGCATTTTCCACACCGTTTTAAATTTCTGTTAAACAAACAAACAAAACAAACGGTGAGTACAATAGACCGGTTGAAATTGCCTTCTTGGAAGGTGGCCCTCTTTTGAATTTCTCGGTCTATTTTCGACCCCAGGTTTTTTTTTTGAGGGCGGGTGTCATTTACAGGCCTGCAATGAGTGTGAATATTTAGTGACCATTAGCCCTGGGCTTAAAGCTGCTGTTGTGGGAAACGGCCACAAGGCGGCAGCATTTCTCCATTCCCAAATCTGGTTACTAGGGCAGCAGAGCCTTTCTGGAAGTCCTGTTCCTAGGTTGTAAATTACAATGGAATGTGCCAGGAAAAACCCCCATAAGTTTATGTCACATTAATTCATGTTTTAATTTTTTATCACGGTAATGATTAGAATATTGTTTGTCCTAGGTGTACACAATCTGGTTCATTTGTACATTACATATACATGTTCACGTACAGATCCACTTCCCATGTAAATTATTGCAGAGTGTTCCATAGACCTCCCTTGCTATATGTTCGGTCTTTTTGATATACGTATTTAATAGGTATCTGTACACGTATGGTAAGTGTACTCTTAATTTTTCCATTCCCCCCACCTTTCTTTTTAGATAAGCATAGTTTGTTTTCTAAGTCTGTGAGTGTCTTTCTCTGTGGAAATATGTTCATTTGTGTCAGTTCTTAGATAACGCCTATAAGTGGTATCATAAGATATGTCTTTTGCTTTCCGACTTACCTCATGTTCTGTGATTATCTCTAGGCTCATCTATGGTGCCTCAAAGAGAAGTGTTTCATTGTTTTCCATGGCTAATATTCCATTGTGTACATGGACTACTTCTTCTTTATCCATTCATTCGTTTTATGGACATTTTGGTTGCTTCCGTGCCTTGGCTATTGTGAAAGTTCCTGCAGTGCAGCTGTTGAAGCCTGTGCCTTCTCGACTCTGGACTTCTCAGGTGAGAGGCTCATCGGTGGGCCTGCTGAATGGAATGGTGGCTCAAGTTTTACTTTTAAACGCAGCTCCTTTCTGTTCTCAGTATTGGCTGTTACCACTTTACATCTCACCAGCAGCTAGAGGGTACACAGTTCTCTAAATCCCCTTCAGCATTTATTGTTTGTAAACTTTTTGCTGATGGTAGTTGACATGTGTGAGTTGAAACCGTTTTGGAGGTTAGATTTTCATGAGTCTAATGATTCCTGATGTTGAGCTTTTATCCATTTTCCTCATTGTTGAAAAAGAGTGAGTAAAACTTTCCCCTCCATACTATCTCCTTGAAAATTTTGCCAGTTTTGAATTTTTTTGGCCATTCCCTACCTCAGGACACTTTTTGACGGCAGGTGTCCTTTAGAGCCCCGAGTCCCTGTGAACGTTAAGTGACCATTAGCTGTGGGTTTAAAGCTGCCCTTGTGGGAAACGGCCACAAGGCGGCAGCATTTCTTCATTTCCAACTCTGGGATTTGGGGCAACAGAGCTTTCCTGGAAATCATGTTAGAACGCTGCAAATTAGAGTGGAATGTGCCAGCGCAAACCCCCAAGAGCTTATATCTCCTAAATTGTTGTTTGCTTTTGAAATTTAATTTTTATGAATGATCAGAGCAAATTTGATAAAAATGTAGATTCTCCTGGGTGTACAGTTTCTGGTTCATCCTATCAATGTATCTGTCTATTCCTCTTTGGATCCTTTCCCATGTATGTTATTATAGAGTGTTGAGTAGACCTCTCTTTGTATTCCATAGGTATTTTGTGATTATATATATATATATATATATATATCATATGCCTTAGTACATGTCTGTTGAACCCCATAACCTAATTCATACATTCCCTACACCTTTCCATTTGGTTATACATAATTTGGTTTTCTGAATCTATGCGTGTCCTTCTCTTGGAAATTATTGCATGGGTATCAAGTTTTAGGTAACACGTATAAGTGATGTCATAGGATATCTGTCTTTCGGTTTCTTTCTTCAAGTTGGGTGATTATCTCTAGATCCTTCTGTAGTGGTGGCAACGGCACTGTTCCATGCTTTTTCATGGCTAATATTCCATTGTGTACATGGACGACTTCTTCTTGGTACATTTTTCTGTTGGTGGACATTTTGGTTTCCTCCAGGTCTTGGCTATGGTACATGTTGCTGAATTGAAGGCCTGGCAGGCTGTGTCTTTTTGATTCTGGTCTACTCAGGTGATAGGCCCATCAGTGGGCCTACCAGATCACATGGTAGCTCAATTTTTACCTTGAAACGCACCTCCGTTCTGTTCTCACTACTGGCTCTTACCAGGTTACATCCCACCAGCAGCTAAAGGGTATGCAGTTCTCTAAAACCCCTTCAGCACTTATTTTTTGTAGAGTTTTCTTGCTGATGATCATTCTGACGGCTGTGAGGTGAACGTTTTGGTACACTGGATTTGCATGGCTTTATTAATTCCTGATGTTCAGCCTTTTTCCATTCCCGTTTTTTTAACGAAAGAAAGAAAGAAAGAAAGAAAGAAAAAGAATCATAAGACAAATGTGCATAAAATATGCCTCTTGAAACTGTCGTTTTGAAATGTGGACGTCTTTCGAATTTTTTGGTCGATATACGGCCCCAGGATTTGTTTTCAGGGCAGGTGTCATTTACACGCCTGCAATTATTTTGAATATCAACTGACCATTAGCACTGGGTTAAAAGCTGCTGTTGTGTGAAACGGCCACAAGGTGGCAGCAGCTGTCCTTTACTAAATCTGGTTACTAGGGCAACAGAACGTCAATGGAAGTCGTGTTCTAGGTTGTAATTTAGAATGGAATTTGCCAGGAAAAAGCCCCTTAAGTTTATGTCCCTACTTCTTGTTCGTTTCTTTAATTGAATTTATATTTTTTATCACAGCAAGTTTGATTACAATGCTTTGCTTGTTCTAGGTGTGCAAGATGTGGTTCTTTTACACATATACCTATGTCTATTCTTCCTGGGATCCTTTTCCCATGTACGTTATGAGAGAATGTTGAGTAGTCTTCTCTTGGTATTCCGTAGGTTTTTGGTGATTATATATTTCACCTGTGTTTGTATGAGTCTCTTAACCCCAATGACCGAATGTATCGAATCCTCACACCTTTCCATTGGTAAACCATAAGTTTGTTTAATGAATCTGTGATTGCCCTTCTCTGTGGAAATATCTTCACTGGTATCAATTTTTAGGCAACACCTATAAGTGATACCATACAATATGTGTCTTTCTCTTTCTGACTTACTACATGTTGCGTGATTACCTGTAGACTCATCTACAGTGCTGCAAATGACATTGTGTCCTTTTTTTCCTTGGCTAATATTCCGTCTGTACATGTACCAGTTCTTCTTTGTCCACTCATCTGTTGATGGACTTTTTGGTTGCTTCCATGTCTTGGCTATTGTAATACTGCAGCAATGCACATTTGCCTGCCTGTGTCTTTCCAATTCTGTCTTCTTACGTTATAGGCCCAGGAGTGGGCCTGCTGGATCTTATGGTAGCCAAATGTTTACCTTATAATGGCACCTCCATTCTGTTCTCATTAGTGGCTCTTACCAGGTTACGTCCCACTTCAAGGTGAGGGTACGCACTTCTCCACAACACCTTCAGCATTTATTGTTTGTAGTTTTTTTGCTGATGTTTATTCTGACTAGTGTGAGCTGATACCTCTTTGTGGTTGGATTTGCATGCGTCTCATAATCCCTTGAAATTGAGCTTTCTGGCATGTCCTTTTTTCCTTGAAACTGTGAGTACAGCCTAGCTCTTCAAATTGTTTTCTTGAAGTATGTGTGACATTTTGAACTATTTTGGCCATTACTTCCCTCAAGACACTTTGAGGGCAGGTTTCATTTACAGCCCTCCAGTACTGGTGCATAGGAAGTGACCCTTAACACAGGTTTTAAAGCTGCTGTTGCAGGTAACGGCCAGAGGGCGGCAGCATTTCTGCTTTTCCCAATCTGGTAACTAGGGTATCTGACCTTCCTGCCAGCGTTGGTCCTCGGTTATAAATTAGAGGGGAATGTGCCCGGATAAACCCCCAAAACCTGATGTCTCCTTACTTATCTTTGTTTTTTAAAATGAATTTTTATTTTTTTATTGGAGTCATATTCTGCTGTGTACGTGGACCACTTCTTCTTTGTGAATTCCTCTGTTGATGGACATTTTCATTGCTTCCAAGTGTTGGCTATGGTAAATATTGCTGGAGTGCAGGATTGCCGGCCTGTTTCTTTATTATTATTATTAATTTTTGTGGTACGTGGGCTTCTCACTGCCGTGGCCCCTCCCGTTGCAGAGCACAGGCTCCAGACACGCAGGCCCAGCAGCCATAGCTCATGGGACTAGCCGCTCCGCAGCATGTGGGTTCTTCCCGGACCGGGGCACGAACCCGTGTCGCCTGCATCGGCAGGCGGACTCTCAACCACTGCGCCACCAGTGAAGCCCAGCCTGTGACCTTTTGATTCACTTCCTCTCAGGCGATAGGCCCAGAAGTGGGTATGCTTGATTGAATGGTAGCTCAATATTTACCTTTTCAAGGCACCTCCTTTGTGTTTTCATTACTGGCTCTTACCATGTTCCACGTTGAACCAAGGGTAGGCATTTCTCCACAACCCCTTCAGCATTTATTGTTTGCAGAATTTTTGCTGATTGCCCTTCTGACTGGTGTGAGCTGATAGGTTTTTGTAATTTGGATTTGCATGTGTTTAATTATTCCTAATGTTCAGCATTTTCCACACCGTTTTAAATTTCTGTTAAACAAACAAACAAAACAAACGGTGAGTACAATAGACCGGTTGAAATTGCCTTCTTGGAAGGTGGCCCTCTTTTGAATTTCTCGGTCTATTTTCGACCCCAGGTTTTTTTTTTGAGGGCGGGTGTCATTTACAGGCCTGCAATGAGTGTGAATATTTAGTGACCATTAGCCCTGGGCTTAAAGCTGCTGTTGTGGGAAACGGCCACAAGGCGGCAGCATTTCTCCATTCCCAAATCTGGTTACTAGGGCAGCAGAGCCTTTCTGGAAGTCCTGTTCCTAGGTTGTAAATTACAATGGAATGTGCCAGGAAAAACCCCCATAAGTTTATGTCACATTAATTCATGTTTTAATTTTTTATCACGGTAATGATTAGAATATTGTTTGTCCTAGGTGTACACAATCTGGTTCATTTGTACATTACATATACATGTTCACGTACAGATCCACTTCCCATGTAAATTATTGCAGAGTGTTCCATAGACCTCCCTTGCTATATGTTCGGTCTTTTTGATATACGTATTTAATAGGTATCTGTACACGTATGGTAAGTGTACTCTTAATTTTTCCATTCCCCCCACCTTTCTTTTTAGATAAGCATAGTTTGTTTTCTAAGTCTGTGAGTGTCTTTCTCTGTGGAAATATGTTCATTTGTGTCAGTTCTTAGATAACGCCTATAAGTGGTATCATAAGATATGTCTTTTGCTTTCCGACTTACCTCATGTTCTGTGATTATCTCTAGGCTCATCTATGGTGCCTCAAAGAGAAGTGTTTCATTGTTTTCCATGGCTAATATTCCATTGTGTACATGGACTACTTCTTCTTTATCCATTCATTCGTTTTATGGACATTTTGGTTGCTTCCGTGCCTTGGCTATTGTGAAAGTTCCTGCAGTGCAGCTGTTGAAGCCTGTGCCTTCTCGACTCTGGACTTCTCAGGTGAGAGGCTCATCGGTGGGCCTGCTGAATGGAATGGTGGCTCAAGTTTTACTTTTAAACGCAGCTCCTTTCTGTTCTCAGTATTGGCTGTTACCACTTTACATCTCACCAGCAGCTAGAGGGTACACAGTTCTCTAAATCCCCTTCAGCATTTATTGTTTGTAAACTTTTTGCTGATGGTAGTTGACATGTGTGAGTTGAAACCGTTTTGGAGGTTAGATTTTCATGAGTCTAATGATTCCTGATGTTGAGCTTTTATCCATTTTCCTCATTGTTGAAAAAGAGTGAGTAAAACTTTCCCCTCCATACTATCTCCTTGAAAATTTTGCCAGTTTTGAATTTTTTTGGCCATTCCCTACCTCAGGACACTTTTTGACGGCAGGTGTCCTTTAGAGCCCCGAGTCCTTGTGAACGTTAAGTGACCATTAGCTGTGGGTTTAAAGCCGCCCTTGCGGGAAACGGCCACAAGGCGGCAGCATTTCTTCATTTCCAACTCTGGGATTTGGGGCAACAGAGCTTTCCTGGAAATCATGTTAGAACGCTGCAAATTAGAGTGGAATGTGCCAGCGCAAACCCCCAAGAGCTTATATCTCCTAAATTGTTGTTTGCTTTTGAAATTTAATTTTTATGAATGATCAGAGCAAATTTGATAAAAATGTAGATTCTCCTGGGTGTACAGTTTCTGGTTCATCCTATCAATGTATCTGTCTATTCCTCTTTGGATCCTTTCCCATGTATGTTATTATAGAGTGTTGAGTAGACCTCTCTTTGTATTCCATAGGTATTTTGTGATTATATATATATATATCATATGCATTAGTACATGTCTGTTGAACCCCATAACCTAATTCATACATTCCCTACACCTTTCCATTTGGTTATACATAATTTGGTTTTCTGAGTCTATGCGTGTCCTTCTCTTGGAAATTATTGCATGGGTATCAAGTTTTAGGTAACACGTATAAGTGATGTCATAGGATATCTGTCTTTCGGTTTCTTTCTTCAAGTTGGGTGATTATCTCTAGATCCTTCTGTAGTGGTGGCAACGGCACTGTTCCATGCTTTTTCATGACTAATATTCCATTGTGTACATGGACGACTTCTTCTTGGTACATTTTTCTGTTGGTGGACATTTTGGTTTCCTCCAGGTCTTGGCTATGGTACATGTTGCTGAATTGAAGGCCTGGCAGGCTGTGTCTTTTTGATTCTGGTCTACTCAGGTGATAGGCCCATCAGTGGGCCTACCAGATCACATGGTAGCTCAATTTTTACCTTGAAACGCACCTCCGTTCTGTTCTCACTACTGGCTCTTACCAGGTTACATCCCACCAGCAGCTAAAGGGTATGCAGTTCTCTAAAACCCCTTCAGCACTTATTTTTTGTAGAGTTTTCTTGCTGATGATCATTCTGACGGCTGTGAGGTGAACGTTTTGGTACACTGGATTTGCATGGCTTTATTAATTCCTGATGTTCAGCCTTTTTCCATTCCCGTTTTTTTAACGAAAGAAAGAAAGAAAGAAAGAAAGAAAAAGAATCATAAGACAAATGTGCATAAAATATGCCTCTTGAAACTGTCGTTTTGAAATGTGGACGTCTTTCGAATTTTTTGGTCGATATACGGCCCCAGGATTTGTTTTCAGGGCAGGTGTCATTTACACGCCTGCAATTATTTTGAATATCAACTGACCATTAGCACTGGGTTAAAAGCTGCTGTTGTGTGAAACGGCCACAAGGTGGCAGCAGCTGTCCTTTACTAAATCTGGTTACTAGGGCAACAGAACGTCAATGGAAGTCGTGTTCTAGGTTGTAATTTAGAATGGAATTTGCCAGGAAAAAGCCCCTTAAGTTTATGTCCCTACTTCTTGTTCGTTTCTTTAATTGAATTTATATTTTTTATCACAGCAAGTTTGATTACAATGCTTTGCTTGTTCTAGGTGTGCAAGATGTGGTTCTTTTACACATATACCTATGTCTATTCTTCCTGGGATCCTTTTCCCATGTACGTTATGAGAGAATGTTGAGTAGTCTTCTCTTGGTATTCCGTAGGTTTTTGGTGATTATATATTTCACCTGTGTTTGTATGAGTCTCTTAACCCCAATGACCGAATGTATCGAATCCTCACACCTTTCCATTGGTAAACCATAAGTTTGTTTAATGAATCTGTGATTGCCCTTCTCTGTGGAAATATCTTCACTGGTATCAATTTTTAGGCAACACCTATAAGTGATACCATACAATATGTGTCTTTCTCTTTCTGACTTACTACATGTTGCGTGATTACCTGTAGACTCATCTACAGTGCTGCAAATGACATTGTGTCCTTTTTTTCCTTGGCTAATATTCCGTCTGTACATGTACCAGTTCTTCTTTGTCCACTCATCTGTTGATGGACTTTTTGGTTGCTTCCATGTCTTGGCTATTGTAATACTGCAGCAATGCACATTTGCCTGCCTGTGTCTTTCCAATTCTGTCTTCTTACGTTATAGGCCCAGGAGTGGGCCTGCTGGATCTTATGGTAGCCAAATGTTTACCTTATAACGGCACCTCCATTCTGTTCTCATTAGTGGCTCTTACCAGGTTACGTCCCACTTCAAGGTGAGGGTACGC
The DNA here is from genome assembly GCF_964165515.1 of Mesoplodon bidens. Classification (NCBI taxonomy): domain Eukaryota; kingdom Metazoa; phylum Chordata; class Mammalia; order Artiodactyla; family Ziphiidae; genus Mesoplodon; species Mesoplodon bidens. The sequence goes on from NW_027672484.1 coordinate 58,180, forward strand.
ACTTCTCCACAACACCTTCAGCATTTATTGTTTGTAGTTTTTTTGCTGATGTTTATTCTGACTAGTGTGAGCTGATACCTCTTTGTGGTTGGATTTGCATGCGTCTCATAATCCCTTGAAATTGAGCTTTCTGGCATGTCCTTTTTTCCTTGAAACTGTGAGTACAGCCTAGCTCTTCAAATTGTTTTCTTGAAGTATGTGTGACATTTTGAACTATTTTGGCCATTACTTCCCTCAAGACACTTTGAGGGCAGGTTTCATTTACAGCCCTCCAGTACTGGTGCATAGGAAGTGACCCTTAACACAGGTTTTAAAGCTGCTGTTGCAGGTAACGGCCAGAGGGCGGCAGCATTTCTGCTTTTCCCAATCTGGTAACTAGGGTATCTGACCTTCCTGCCAGCGTTGGTCCTCGGTTATAAATTAGAGGGGAATGTGCCCGGATAAACCCCCAAAACCTGATGTCTCCTTACTTATCTTTGTTTTTTAAAATGAATTTTTATTTTTTTATTGGAGTCATATTCTGCTGTGTACGTGGACCACTTCTTCTTTGTGAATTCCTCTGTTGATGGACATTTTCATTGCTTCCAAGTGTTGGCTATGGTAAATATTGCTGGAGTGCAGGATTGCCGGCCTGTTTCTTTATTATTATTATTAATTTTTGTGGTACGTGGGCTTCTCACTGCCGTGGCCCCTCCCGTTGCAGAGCACAGGCTCCAGACACGCAGGCCCAGCAGCCATAGCTCATGGGACTAGCCGCTCCGCAGCATGTGGGTTCTTCCCGGACCGGGGCACGAACCCGTGTCGCCTGCATCGGCAGGCGGACTCTCAACCACTGCGCCACGAGTGAAGCCCAGGCTGTGACCTTTTGATTCACATCCTCTCAGGCGATAGGCCCAGAAGTGGGTATGCTTGATTGAATGGTAGCTCAATATTTACCTTTTCAAGGCACCTCCTTTGTGTTTTCATTACTGGCTCTTACCATGTTCCACGTTGAACCAAGGGTAGGCATTTCTCCACAACCCCTTCAGCATTTATTGTTTGCAGAATTTTTGCTGATTGCCCTTCTGACTGGTGTGAGCTGATAGGTTTTTGTAATTTGGATTTGCATGTGTTTAATTATTCCTAATGTTCAGCATTTTCCACACCGTTTTAAATTTCTGTTAAACAAACAACCAAAACAAACGGTGAGTACAATAGACCGGTTGAAATTGCCTTCTTGAAAGGTGGCCCTCTTTTGAATTTCTCGGTCTATTTTCGACCCCAGGTTTCTTTTTTGAGGGCGGGTGTCATTTACAGGCCTGCAATGAGTGTGAATATTTAGTGACCATTAGCCCTGGGCTTAAAGCTGCTGTTGTGGGAAACGGCCACAAGGCGGCAGCATTTCTCCATTCCCAAATCTGGTTACTAGGGCAGCAGAGCCTTTCTGGAAGTCCTGTTCCTAGGTTGTAAATTACAATGGAATGTGCCAGGAAAAACCCCCATAAGTTTATGTCACATTAATTCATGTTTTAATTTTTTATCGCGGTAATGATTAGAATATTGTTTGTCCTAGGTGTACACAATCTGGTTCATTTGTACATTACATATACATGTTCACGTACAGATCCACTTCCCATGTAAATTATTGCAGAGTGTTCCATAGACCTCCCTTGCTATATGTTCGGTCTTTTTGATATACGTATTTAATAGGTATCTGTACACGTATGGTAAGTGTACTCTTAATTTTTCCATTCCCCCCACCTTTCTTTTTAGATAAGCATAGTTTGTTTTCTAAGTCTGTGAGTGTCTTTCTCTGTGGAAATATGTTCATTTGTGTCAGTTCTTAGATAACGCCTATAAGTGGTATCATAAGATATGTCTTTTGCTTTCCGACTTACCTCATGTTCTGTGATTATCTCTAGGCTCATCTATGGTGCCTCAAAGAGAAGTGTTTCATTGTTTTCCATGGCTAATATTCCATTGTGTACATGGACTACTTCTTCTTTATCCATTCATTCGTTTTATGGACATTTTGGTTGCTTCCGTGCCTTGGCTATTGTGAAAGTTCCTGCAGTGCAGCTGTTGAAGCCTGTGCCTTCTCGACTCTGGACTTCTCAGGTGAGAGGCTCATCGGTGGGCCTGCTGAATGGAATGGTGGCTCAAGTTTTACTTTTAAACGCAGCTCCTTTCTGTTCTCAGTATTGGCTGTTACCACTTTACATCTCACCAGCAGCTAGAGGGTACACAGTTCTCTAAATCCCCTTCAGCATTTATTGTTTGTAAACTTTTTGCTGATGGTAGTTGACATGTGTGAGTTGAAACCGTTTTGGAGGTTAGATTTTCATGAGTCTAATGATTCCTGATGTTGAGCTTTTATCCATTTTCCTCATTGTTGAAAAAGAGTGAGTAAAACTTTCCCCTCCATACTATCTCCTTGAAAATTTTGCCAGTTTTGAATTTTTTTGGCCATTCCCTACCTCAGGACATTTTTTGACGGCAGGTGTCCTTTAGAGCCCCGAGTCCCTGTGAACGTTAAGTGACCATTAGCTGTGGGTTTAAAGCTGCCCTTGTGGGAAACGGCCACAAGGCGGCAGCATTTCTTCATTTCCAACTCTGGGATTTGGGGCAACAGAGCTTTCCTGGAAATCATGTTAGAACGCTGCAAATTAGAGTGGAATGTGCCAGCGCAAACCCCCAAGAGCTTATATCTCCTAAATTGTTGTTTGCTTTTGAAATTTAATTTTTATGAATGATCAGAGCAAATTTGATAAAAATGTAGATTCTCCTGGGTGTACAGTTTCTGGTTCATCCTATCAATGTATCTGTCTATTCCTCTTTGGATCCTTTCCCATGTATGTTATTATAGAGTGTTGAGTAGACCTCTCTTTGTATTCCATAGGTATTTTGTGATTATATATATATATATATATATATATCATATGCCTTAGTACATGTCTGTTGAACCCCATAACCTAATTCATACATTCCCTACACCTTTCCATTTGGTTATACATAATTTGGTTTTCTGAATCTATGCGTGTCCTTCTCTTGGAAATTATTGCATGGGTATCAAGTTTTAGGTAACACGTATAAGTGATGTCATAGGATATCTGTCTTTCGGTTTCTTTCTTCAAGTTGGGTGATTATCTCTAGATCCTTCTGTAGTGGTGGCAACGGCACTGTTCCATGCTTTTTCATGGCTAATATTCCATTGTGTACATGGACGACTTCTTCTTGGTACATTTTTCTGTTGGTGGACATTTTGGTTTCCTCCAGGTCTTGGCTATGGTACATGTTGCTGAATTGAAGGCCTGGCAGGCTGTGTCTTTTTGATTCTGGTCTACTCAGGTGATAGGCCCATCAGTGGGCCTACCAGATCACATGGTAGCTCAATTTTTACCTTGAAACGCACCTCCGTTCTGTTCTCACTACTGGCTCTTACCAGGTTACATCCCACCAGCAGCTAAAGGGTATGCAGTTCTCTAAAACCCCTTCAGCACTTATTTTTTGTAGAGTTTTCTTGCTGATGATCATTCTGACGGCTGTGAGGTGAACGTTTTGGTACACTGGATTTGCATGGCTTTATTAATTCCTGATGTTCAGCCTTTTTCCATTCCCGTTTTTTTAACGAAAGAAAGAAAGAAAGAAAGAAAGAAAAAGAATCATAAGACAAATGTGCATAAAATATGCCTCTTGAAACTGTCGTTTTGAAATGTGGACGTCTTTCGAATTTTTTGGTCGATATACGGCCCCAGGATTTGTTTTCAGGGCAGGTGTCATTTACACGCCTGCAATTATTTTGAATATCAACTGACCATTAGCACTGGGTTAAAAGCTGCTGTTGTGTGAAACGGCCACAAGGTGGCAGCAGCTGTCCTTTACTAAATCTGGTTACTAGGGCAACAGAACGTCAATGGAAGTCGTGTTCTAGGTTGTAATTTAGAATGGAATTTGCCAGGAAAAAGCCCCTTAAGTTTATGTCCCTACTTCTTGTTCGTTTCTTTAATTGAATTTATATTTTTTATCACAGCAAGTTTGATTACAATGCTTTGCTTGTTCTAGGTGTGCAAGATGTGGTTCTTTTACACATATACCTATGTCTATTCTTCCTGGGATCCTTTTCCCATGTACGTTATGAGAGAATGTTGAGTAGTCTTCTCTTGGTATTCCGTAGGTTTTTGGTGATTATATATTTCACCTGTGTTTGTATGAGTCTCTTAACCCCAATGACCGAATGTATCGAATCCTCACACCTTTCCATTGGTAAACCATAAGTTTGTTTAATGAATCTGTGATTGCCCTTCTCTGTGGAAATATCTTCACTGGTATCAATTTTTAGGCAACACCTATAAGTGATACCATACAATATGTGTCTTTCTCTTTCTGACTTACTACATGTTGCGTGATTACCTGTAGACTCATCTACAGTGCTGCAAATGACATTGTGTCCTTTTTTTCCTTGGCTAATATTCCGTCTGTACATGTACCAGTTCTTCTTTGTCCACTCATCTGTTGATGGACTTTTTGGTTGCTTCCATGTCTTGGCTATTGTAATACTGCAGCAATGCACATTTGCCTGCCTGTGTCTTTCCAATTCTGTCTTCTTACGTTATAGGCCCAGGAGTGGGCCTGCTGGATCTTATGGTAGCCAAATGTTTACCTTATAACGGCACCTCCATTCTGTTCTCATTAGTGGCTCTTACCAGGTTACGTCCCACTTCAAGGTGAGGGTACGCACTTCTCCACAACACCTTCAGCATTTATTGTTTGTAGTTTTTTTGCTGATGTTTATTCTGACTAGTGTGAGCTGATACCTCTTTGTGGTTGGATTTGCATGCGTCTCATAATCCCTTGAAATTGAGCTTTCTGGCATGTCCTTTTTTCCTTGAAACTGTGAGTACAGCCTAGCTCTTCAAATTGTTTTCTTGAAGTATGTGTGACATTTTGAACTATTTTGGCCATTACTTCCCTCAAGACACTTTGAGGGCAGGTTTCATTTACAGCCCTCCAGTACTGGTGCATAGGAAGTGACCCTTAACACAGGTTTTAAAGCTGCTGTTGCAGGTAACGGCCAGAGGGCGGCAGCATTTCTGCTTTTCCCAATCTGGTAACTAGGGTATCTGACCTTCCTGCCAGCGTTGGTCCTCGGTTATAAATTAGAGGGGAATGTGCCCGGATAAACCCCCAAAACCTGATGTCTCCTTACTTATCTTTGTTTTTTAAAATGAATTTTTATTTTTTTATTGGAGTCATATTCTGCTGTGTACGTGGACCACTTCTTCTTTGTGAATTCCTCTGTTGATGGACATTTTCATTGCTTCCAAGTGTTGGCTATGGTAAATATTGCTGGAGTGCAGGATTGCCGGCCTGTTTCTTTATTATTATTATTAATTTTTGTGGTACGTGGGCTTCTCACTGCCGTGGCCCCTCCCGTTGCAGAGCACAGGCTCCAGACACGCAGGCCCAGCAGCCATAGCTCATGGGACTAGCCGCTCCGCAGCATGTGGGTTCTTCCCGGACCGGGGCACGAACCCGTGTCCCCTGCATCGGCAGGCGGACTCTCAACCACTGCGCCACCAGTGAAGCCCAGCCTGTGACCTTTTGATTCACATCCTCTCAGGCGATAGGCCCAGAAGTGGGTATGCTTGATTGAATGGTAGCTCAATATTTACCTTTTCAAGGCACCTCCTTTGTGTTTTCATTACTGGCTCTTACCATGTTCCACGTTGAACCAAGGGTAGGCATTTCTCCACAACCCCTTCAGCATTTATTATTTGCAGAATTTTTGCTGATTGCCCTTCTGACTGGTGTGAGCTGATAGGTTTTCGTAATTTGGATTTGCATGTGTTTAATTATTCCTAATGTTCAGCATTTTCCACACCGTTTTAAATTTCTGTTAAACAAACAACCAAAACAAACGGTGAGTACAATAGACCGGTTGAAATTGCCTTCTTGAAAGGTGGCCCTCTTTTGAATTTCTCGGTCTATTTTCGACCCCAGGTTTCTTTTTTGAGGGCGGGTGTCATTTACAGGCCTGCAATGAGTGTGAATATTTAGTGACCATTAGCCCTGGGCTTAAAGCTGCTGTTGTGGGAAACGGCCACAAGGCGGCAGCATTTCTCCATTCCCAAATCTGGTTACTAGGGCAGCAGAGCCTTTCTGGAAGTCCTGTTCCTAGGTTGTAAATTACAATGGAATGTGCCAGGAAAAACCCCCATAAGTTTATGTCACATTAATTCATGTTTTAATTTTTTATCGCGGTAATGATTAGAATATTGTTTGTCCTAGGTGTACACAATCTGGTTCATTTGTACATTACATATACATGTTCACGTACAGATCCACTTCCCATGTAAATTATTGCAGAGTGTTCCATAGACCTCCCTTGCTATATGTTCGGTCTTTTTGATATACGTATTTAATAGGTATCTGTACACGTATGGTAAGTGTACTCTTAATTTTTCCATTCCCCCCACCTTTCTTTTTAGATAAGCATAGTTTGTTTTCTAAGTCTGTGAGTGTCTTTCTCTGTGGAAATATGTTCATTTGTGTCAGTTCTTAGATAACGCCTATAAGTGGTATCATAAGATATGTCTTTTGCTTTCCGACTTACCTCATGTTCTGTGATTATCTCTAGGCTCATCTATGGTGCCTCAAAGAGAAGTGTTTCATTGTTTTCCATGGCTAATATTCCATTGTGTACATGGACTACTTCTTCTTTATCCATTCATTCGTTTTATGGACATTTTGGTTGCTTCCGTGCCTTGGCTATTGTGAAAGTTCCTGCAGTGCAGCTGTTGAAGCCTGTGCCTTCTCGACTCTGGACTTCTCAGGTGAGAGGCTCATCGGTGGGCCTGCTGAATGGAATGGTGGCTCAAGTTTTACTTTTAAACGCAGCTCCTTTCTGTTCTCAGTATTGGCTGTTACCACTTTACATCTCACCAGCAGCTAGAGGGTACACAGTTCTCTAAATCCCCTTCAGCATTTATTGTTTGTAAACTTTTTGCTGATGGTAGTTGACATGTGTGAGTTGAAACCGTTTTGGAGGTTAGATTTTCATGAGTCTAATGATTCCTGATGTTGAGCTTTTATCCATTTTCCTCATTGTTGAAAAAGAGTGAGTAAAACTTTCCCCTCCATACTATCTCCTTGAAAATTTTGCCAGTTTTGAATTTTTTTGGCCATTCCCTACCTCAGGACATTTTTTGACGGCAGGTGTCCTTTAGAGCCCCGAGTCCCTGTGAACGTTAAGTGACCATTAGCTGTGGGTTTAAAGCTGCCCTTGTGGGAAACGGCCACAAGGCGGCAGCATTTCTTCATTTCCAACTCTGGGATTTGGGGCAACAGAGCTTTCCTGGAAATCATGTTAGAACGCTGCAAATTAGAGTGGAATGTGCCAGCGCAAACCCCCAAGAGCTTATATCTCCTAAATTGTTGTTTGCTTTTGAAATTTAATTTTTATGAATGATCAGAGCAAATTTGATAAAAATGTAGATTCTCCTGGGTGTACAGTTTCTGGTTCATCCTATCAATGTATCTGTCTATTCCTCTTTGGATCCTTTCCCATGTATGTTATTATAGAGTGTTGAGTAGACCTCTCTTTGTATTCCATAGGTATTTTGTGATTATATATATATATATATATATATATCATATGCCTTAGTACATGTCTGTTGAACCCCATAACCTAATTCATACATTCCCTACACCTTTCCATTTGGTTATACATAATTTGGTTTTCTGAATCTATGCGTGTCCTTCTCTTGGAAATTATTGCATGGGTATCAAGTTTTAGGTAACACGTATAAGTGATGTCATAGGATATCTGTCTTTCGGTTTCTTTCTTCAAGTTGGGTGATTATCTCTAGATCCTTCTGTAGTGGTGGCAACGGCACTGTTCCATGCTTTTTCATGGCTAATATTCCATTGTGTACATGGACGACTTCTTCTTGGTACATTTTTCTGTTGGTGGACATTTTGGTTTCCTCCAGGTCTTGGCTATGGTACATGTTGCTGAATTGAAGGCCTGGCAGGCTGTGTCTTTTTGATTCTGGTCTACTCAGGTGATAGGCCCATCAGTGGGCCTACCAGATCACATGGTAGCTCAATTTTTACCTTGAAACGCACCTCCGTTCTGTTCTCACTACTGGCTCTTACCAGGTTACATCCCACCAGCAGCTAAAGGGTATGCAGTTCTCTAAAACCCCTTCAGCACTTATTTTTTGTAGAGTTTTCTTGCTGATGATCATTCTGACGGCTGTGAGGTGAACGTTTTGGTACACTGGATTTGCATGGCTTTATTAATTCCTGATGTTCAGCCTTTTTCCATTCCCGTTTTTTTAACGAAAGAAAGAAAGAAAGAAAGAAAGAAAAAGAATCATAAGACAAATGTGCATAAAATATGCCTCTTGAAACTGTCGTTTTGAAATGTGGACGTCTTTCGAATTTTTTGGTCGATATACGGCCCCAGGATTTGTTTTCAGGGCAGGTGTCATTTACACGCCTGCAATTATTTTGAATATCAACTGACCATTAGCACTGGGTTAAAAGCTGCTGTTGTGTGAAACGGCCACAAGGTGGCAGCAGCTGTCCTTTACTAAATCTGGTTACTAGGGCAACAGAACGTCAATGGAAGTCGTGTTCTAGGTTGTAATTTAGAATGGAATTTGCCAGGAAAAAGCCCCTTAAGTTTATGTCCCTACTTCTTGTTCGTTTCTTTAATTGAATTTATATTTTTTATCACAGCAAGTTTGATTACAATGCTTTGCTTGTTCTAGGTGTGCAAGATGTGGTTCTTTTACACATATACCTATGTCTATTCTTCCTGGGATCCTTTTCCCATGTACGTTATGAGAGAATGTTGAGTAGTCTTCTCTTGGTATTCCGTAGGTTTTTGGTGATTATATATTTCACCTGTGTTTGTATGAGTCTCTTAACCCCAATGACCGAATGTATCGAATCCTCACACCTTTCCATTGGTAAACCATAAGTTTGTTTAATGAATCTGTGATTGCCCTTCTCTGTGGAAATATCTTCACTGGTATCAATTTTTAGGCAACACCTATAAGTGATACCATACAATATGTGTCTTTCTCTTTCTGACTTACTACATGTTGCGTGATTACCTGTAGACTCATCTACAGTGCTGCAAATGACATTGTGTCCTTTTTTTCCTTGGCTAATATTCCGTCTGTACATGTACCAGTTCTTCTTTGTCCACTCATCTGTTGATGGACTTTTTGGTTGCTTCCATGTCTTGGCTATTGTAATACTGCAGCAATGCACATTTGCCTGCCTGTGTCTTTCCAATTCTGTCTTCTTACGTTATAGGCCCAGGAGTGGGCCTGCTGGATCTTATGGTAGCCAAATGTTTACCTTATAACGGCACCTCCATTCTGTTCTCATTAGTGGCTCTTACCAGGTTACGTCCCACTTCAAGGTGAGGGTACGCACTTCTCCACAACACCTTCAGCATTTATTGTTTGTAGTTTTTTTGCTGATGTTTATTCTGACTAGTGTGAGCTGATACCTCTTTGTGGTTGGATTTGCATGCGTCTCATAATCCCTTGAAATTGAGCTTTCTGGCATGTCCTTTTTTCCTTGAAACTGTGAGTACAGCCTAGCTCTTCAAATTGTTTTCTTGAAGTATGTGTGACATTTTGAACTATTTTGGCCATTACTTCCCTCAAGACACTTTGAGGGCAGGTTTCATTTACAGCCCTCCAGTACTGGTGCATAGGAAGTGACCCTTAACACAGGTTTTAAAGCTGCTGTTGCAGGTAACGGCCAGAGGGCGGCAGCATTTCTGCTCTTCCCAATCTGGTAACTAGGGAATCCGACCTTCCTGCCAGTGTTGGTCCTCGGTTATAAATTAGAGGGGAATGTGCCCGGATAAACCCCCCAAACCTGATGTCTCCTTACTTATCTTTGTTTTTTAAAATGAATTTATATTTTTTTATTGGAGTCATATTCCGGTGTGTACATGGACCACTTCTTCTTTGTGAATTCCTCTGTTGATGGACATTTTCATTGCTTCCAAGTGTTGGCTATGGTAAATATTGCTGGAGTGCAGGATTGCCGGCCTGTTTCTTTATTATTATTCTTATTTTTTGCGGTACGTGGGCCTCTCACTGCCAGGGCCCCTCCCGTTGCAGAGCACAGGCTCCCGACACGCAGGCCCAGCAGCCATAGCTCATGGGACTAGCCGCTCCGCAGCATGTGGGTTCTTCCCGCACCAGGGCACGAACCCGTGTCGCCTGCATCGGCAGGCGGACTCTCAACCACTGCGCCACGAGTGAAGCCCAGGCTGTGACCTTTTGATTCACATCCTCTCAGGCGATAGGCCCAGAAGTGGGTATGCTTGATTGAATGGTAGCTCAATATTTACCTTTTCAAGGCACCTCCTTTGTGTTTTCATTACTGGCTCTTACCATGTTCCACGTTGAACCAAGGGTAGGCGTTTCTCCACAACCCCTTCAGCATTTATTGTTTGCAGAATTTTTGCTGATTGCCCTTCTGACTGGTGTGAGCTGATAGGTTTTTGTAATTTGGATTTGCATGTGTTTAATTATTCCTAATGTTCAGCATTTTCCACACCGTTTTAAATTTCTGTTAAACAAACAACCAAAACAAACGGTGAGTACAATAGACCGGTTGAAATTGCCTTCTTGGAAGGTGGCCCTATTATGAATTTTTTGGTCTATTTTCGACCCAATGTTTTTTTTTTTTGGGGGGGGCCGGTGTCATTTACAGGCCTGCAATGAGTGTGAATATTTAGTGACCATTAGCCCTGGGCTTAAAGCTGCTGTTGTGGGAAACGGCCACAAGGCGACAGCATTTCTCCATTCCCAAATCTGGTTACTAGGGCAGCAGAGCCTTTCTGGAAGTCCTGTTCCTAGGTTGTAAATTACAATGGAATGTGCCAGGAAAAACCCCCATAAGTTTATGTCACATTAATTCATGTTTTAATTTTTTATCGCGGTAATGATTAGAATATTGTTTGTCCTAGGTGTACACAATCTGGTTCATTTGTACATTACATATACATGTTCACGTACAGATCCACTTCCCATGTAAATTATTGCCGAGTGTTCCATAGACCTCCCTTGCTATATGTTCGGTCTTTTTGATATACGTATTTAATAGGTATCTGTACACGTATGGTAAGTGTACTCTTAATTTTTCCATTCCCCCCACCTTTCTTTTTAGATAAGCATAGTTTGTTTTCTAAGTCTGTGAGTGTCTTTCTCTGTGGAAATATGTTCATTTGTGTCAGTTCTTAGATAACGCCTATAAGTGGTATCATAAGATATGTCTTTTGCTTTCCGACTTACCTCATGTTCTGTGATTATCTCTAGGCTCATCTATGGTGCCTCAAAGAGAAGTGTTTCATTGTTTTCCATGGCTAATATTCCATTGTGTACATGGACTACTTCTTCTTTATCCATTCATTCGTTTTATGGACATTTTGGTTGCTTCCATGCCTTGGCTATTGTGAAAGTTCCTGCAGTGCAGCTGTTGAAGCCTGTGCCTTCTCGACTCTGGACTTCTCAGGTGAGAGGCTCATCGGTGGGCCTGCTGAATGGAATGGTGGCTCAAGTTTTACTTTTAAACGCAGCTCCTTTCTGTTCTCAGTATTGGCTGTTACCACTTTACATCTCACCAGCAGCTAGAGGGTACACAGTTCTCTAAATCCCCTTCAGCATTTATTGTTTGTAAACTTTTTGCTGATGGTAGTTGACATGTGTGAGTTGAAACCGTTTTGGAGGTTAGATTTTCATGAGTCTAATGATTCCCGATGTTGAGCTTTTATCCATTTTCCTCATTGTTGAAAAAGAGTGAGTAAAACTTTCCCCTCCATACTATCTCCTTGAAAATTTTGCCAGTTTTGAATTTTTTTGGCCATTCCCTACCTCAGGACATTTTTTGACGGCAGGTGTCCTTTAGAGCCCCGAGTCCTTGTGAACGTTAAGTGACCATTAGCTGTGGGTTTAAAGCCGCCCTTGCGGGAAACGGCCACAAGGCGGCAGCGTTTCTTCATTTCCAACTCTGGGATTTGGGGCAACAGAGCTTTCCTGGAAATCATGTTAGAACGCTGCAAATTAGAGTGGAATGTGCCAGCGCAAACCCCCAAGAGCTTATATCTCCTAAATTGTTGTTTGCTTTTGAAATTTAATTTTTATGAATGATCAGAGCAAATTTGATAAAAATGTAGATTCTCCTGGGTGTACAGTTTCTGGTTCATCCTATCAATGTATCTGTCTATTCCTCTTTGGATCCTTTCCCATGTATGTTATTATAGAGTGTTGAGTAGACCTCTCTTTGTATTCCATAGGTATTTTGTGATTATATATATATATATCATATGCATTAGTACATGTCTGTTGAACCCCATAACCTAATTCATACATTCCCTACACCTTTCCATTTGGTTATACATAATTTGGTTTTCTGAATCTATGCGTGTCCTTCTCTTGGAAATTATTGCATGGGTATCAAGTTTTAGGTAACACGTATAAGTGATGTCATAGGATATCTGTCTTTCGGTTTCTTTCTTCAAGTTGGGTGATTATCTCTAGATCCTTCTGTAGTGGTGGCAACGGCACTGTTCCATGCTTTTTCATGGCTAATATTCCATTGTGTACATGGACGACTTCTTCTTGGTACATTTTTCTGTTGGTGGACATTTTGGTTTCCTCCAGGTCTTGGCTATGGTACATGTTGCTGAATTGAAGGCCTGGCAGGCTGTGTCTTTTTGATTCTGGTCTACTCAGGTGATAGGCCCATCAGTGGGCCTACCAGATCACATGGTAGCTCAATTTTTACCTTGAAACGCACCTCCGTTCTGTTCTCACTACTGGCTCTTACCAGGTTACATCCCACCAGCAGCTAAAGGGTATGCAGTTCTCTAAAACCCCTTCAGCACTTATTTTTTGTAGAGTTTTCTTGCTGATGATCATTCTGACGGCTGTGAGGTGAACGTTTTGGTACACTGGATTTGCATGGCTTTATTAATTCCTGATGTTCAGCCTTTTTCCATTCCCGTTTTTTTAACGAAAGAAAGAAAGAAAGAAAGAAAGAAAGAAAAAGAATCATAAGACAAATGTGCATAAAATATGCCTCTTGAAACTGTCGTTTTGAAATGTGGACGTCTTTCGAATTTTTTGGTCGATATACGGCCCCAGGATTTGTTTTCAGGGCAGGTGTCATTTACACGCCTGCAATTATTTTGAATATCAACTGACCATTAGCACTGGGTTAAAAGCTGCTGTTGTGTGAAACGGCCACAAGGTGGCAGCAGCTGTCCTTTACTAAATCTGGTTACTAGGGCAACAGAACGTCAATGGAAGTCGTGTTCTAGGTTGTAATTTAGAATGGAATTTGCCAGGAAAAAGCCCCTTAAGTTTATGTCCCTACTTCTTGTTCGTTTCTTTAATTGAATTTATATTTTTTATCACAGCAAGTTTGATTACAATGCTTTGCTTGTTCTAGGTGTGCAAGATGTGGTTCTTTTACACATATACCTATGTCTATTCTTCCTGGGATCCTTTTCCCATGTACGTTATGAGAGAATGTTGAGTAGTCTTCTCTTGGTATTCCGTAGGTTTTTGGTGATTATATATTTCACCTGTGTTTGTATGAGTCTCTTAACCCCAATGACCGAATGTATCGAATCCTCACACCTTTCCATTGGTAAACCATAAGTTTGTTTAATGAATCTGTGATTGCCCTTCTCTGTGGAAATATCTTCACTGGTATCAATTTTTAGGCAACACCTATAAGTGATACCATACAATATGTGTCTTTCTCTTTCTGACTTACTACATGTTGCGTGATTACCTGTAGACTCATCTACAGTGCTGCAAATGACATTGTGTCCTTTTTTTCCTTGGCTAATATTCCGTCTGTACATGTACCAGTTCTTCTTTGTCCACTCATCTGTTGATGGACTTTTTGGTTGCTTCCATGTCTTGGCTATTGTAATACTGCAGCAATGCACATTTGCCTGCCTGTGTCTTTCCAATTCTGTCTTCTTACGTTATAGGCCCAGGAGTGGGCCTGCTGGATCTTATGGTAGCCAAATGTTTACCTTATAACGGCACCTCCATTCTGTTCTCATTAGTGGCTCTTACCAGGTTACGTCCCACTTCAAGGTGAGGGTACGCACTTCTCCACAACACCTTCAGCATTTATTGTTTGTAGTTTTTTTGCTGATGTTTATTCTGACTAGTGTGAGCTGATACCTCTTTGTGGTTGGATTTGCATGCGTCTCATAATCCCTTGAAATTGAGCTTTCTGGCATGTCCTTTTTTCCTTGAAACTGTGAGTACAGCCTAGCTCTTCAAATTGTTTTCTTGAAGTATGTGTGACATTTTGAACTATTTTGGCCATTACTTCCCTCAAGACACTTTGAGGGCAGGTTTCATTTACAGCCCTCCAGTACTGGTGCATAGGAAGTGACCCTTAACACAGGTTTTAAAGCTGCTGTTGCAGGTAACGGCCAGAGGGCGGCAGCATTTCTGCTTTTCCCAATCTGGTAACTAGGGTATCTGACCTTCCTGCCAGCGTTGGTCCTCGGTTATAAATTAGAGGGGAATGTGCCCGGATAAACCCCCAAAACCTGATGTCTCCTTACTTATCTTTGTTTTTTAAAATGAATTTTTATTTTTTTATTGGAGTCATATTCTGCTGTGTACGTGGACCACTTCTTCTTTGTGAATTCCTCTGTTGATGGACATTTTCATTGCTTCCAAGTGTTGGCTATGGTAAATATTGCTGGAGTGCAGGATTGCCGGCCTGTTTCTTTATTATTATTATTAATTTTTGTGGTACGTGGGCTTCTCACTGCCGTGGCCCCTCCCGTTGCAGAGCACAGGCTCCAGACACGCAGGCCCAGCAGCCATAGCTCATGGGACTAGCCGCTCCGCAGCATGTGGGTTCTTCCCGGACCGGGGCACGAACCCGTGTCCCCTGCATCGGCAGGCGGACTCTCAACCACTGCGCCACCAGTGAAGCCCAGCCTGTGACCTTTTGATTCACATCCTCTCAGGCGATAGGCCCAGAAGTGGGTATGCTTGATTGAATGGTAGCTCAATATTTACCTTTTCAAGGCACCTCCTTTGTGTTTTCATTACTGGCTCTTACCATGTTCCACGTTGAACCAAGGGTAGGCATTTCTCCACAACCCCTTCAGCATTTATTATTTGCAGAATTTTTGCTGATTGCCCTTCTGACTGGTGTGAGCTGATAGGTTTTCGTAATTTGGATTTGCATGTGTTTAATTATTCCTAATGTTCAGCATTTTCCACACCGTTTTAAATTTCTGTTAAACAAACAACCAAAACAAACGGTGAGTACAATAGACCGGTTGAAATTGCCTTCTTGAAAGGTGGCCCTCTTTTGAATTTCTCGGTCTATTTTCGACCCCAGGTTTCTTTTTTGAGGGCGGGTGTCATTTACAGGCCTGCAATGAGTGTGAATATTTAGTGACCATTAGCCCTGGGCTTAAAGCTGCTGTTGTGGGAAACGGCCACAAGGCGGCAGCATTTCTCCATTCCCAAATCTGGTTACTAGGGCAGCAGAGCCTTTCTGGAAGTCCTGTTCCTAGGTTGTAAATTACAATGGAATGTGCCAGGAAAAACCCCCATAAGTTTATGTCACATTAATTCATGTTTTAATTTTTTATCGCGGTAATGATTAGAATATTGTTTGTCCTAGGTGTACACAATCTGGTTCATTTGTACATTACATATACATGTTCACGTACAGATCCACTTCCCATGTAAATTATTGCAGAGTGTTCCATAGACCTCCCTTGCTATATGTTCGGTCTTTTTGATATACGTATTTAATAGGTATCTGTACACGTATGGTAAGTGTACTCTTAATTTTTCCATTCCCCCCACCTTTCTTTTTAGATAAGCATAGTTTGTTTTCTAAGTCTGTGAGTGTCTTTCTCTGTGGAAATATGTTCATTTGTGTCAGTTCTTAGATAACGCCTATAAGTGGTATCATAAGATATGTCTTTTGCTTTCCGACTTACCTCATGTTCTGTGATTATCTCTAGGCTCATCTATGGTGCCTCAAAGAGAAGTGTTTCATTGTTTTCCATGGCTAATATTCCATTGTGTACATGGACTACTTCTTCTTTATCCATTCATTCGTTTTATGGACATTTTGGTTGCTTCCGTGCCTTGGCTATTGTGAAAGTTCCTGCAGTGCAGCTGTTGAAGCCTGTGCCTTCTCGACTCTGGACTTCTCAGGTGAGAGGCTCATCGGTGGGCCTGCTGAATGGAATGGTGGCTCAAGTTTTACTTTTAAACGCAGCTCCTTTCTGTTCTCAGTATTGGCTGTTACCACTTTACATCTCACCAGCAGCTAGAGGGTACACAGTTCTCTAAATCCCCTTCAGCATTTATTGTTTGTAAACTTTTTGCTGATGGTAGTTGACATGTGTGAGTTGAAACCGTTTTGGAGGTTAGATTTTCATGAGTCTAATGATTCCTGATGTTGAGCTTTTATCCATTTTCCTCATTGTTGAAAAAGAGTGAGTAAAACTTTCCCCTCCATACTATCTCCTTGAAAATTTTGCCAGTTTTGAATTTTTTTGGCCATTCCCTACCTCAGGACATTTTTTGACGGCAGGTGTCCTTTAGAGCCCCGAGTCCCTGTGAACGTTAAGTGACCATTAGCTGTGGGTTTAAAGCTGCCCTTGTGGGAAACGGCCACAAGGCGGCAGCATTTCTTCATTTCCAACTCTGGGATTTGGGGCAACAGAGCTTTCCTGGAAATCATGTTAGAACGCTGCAAATTAGAGTGGAATGTGCCAGCGCAAACCCCCAAGAGCTTATATCTCCTAAATTGTTGTTTGCTTTTGAAATTTAATTTTTATGAATGATCAGAGCAAATTTGATAAAAATGTAGATTCTCCTGGGTGTACAGTTTCTGGTTCATCCTATCAATGTATCTGTCTATTCCTCTTTGGATCCTTTCCCATGTATGTTATTATAGAGTGTTGAGTAGACCTCTCTTTGTATTCCATAGGTATTTTGTGATTATATATATATATATATATATCATATGCCTTAGTACATGTCTGTTGAACCCCATAACCTAATTCATACATTCCCTACACCTTTCCATTTGGTTATACATAATTTGGTTTTCTGAATCTATGCGTGTCCTTCTCTTGGAAATTATTGCATGGGTATCAAGTTTTAGGTAACACGTATAAGTGATGTCATAGGATATCTGTCTTTCGGTTTCTTTCTTCAAGTTGGGTGATTATCTCTAGATCCTTCTGTAGTGGTGGCAACGGCACTGTTCCATGCTTTTTCATGGCTAATATTCCATTGTGTACATGGACGACTTCTTCTTGGTACATTTTTCTGTTGGTGGACATTTTGGTTTCCTCCAGGTCTTGGCTATGGTACATGTTGCTGAATTGAAGGCCTGGCAGGCTGTGTCTTTTTGATTCTGGTCTACTCAGGTGATAGGCCCATCAGTGGGCCTACCAGATCACATGGTAGCTCAATTTTTACCTTGAAACGCACCTCCGTTCTGTTCTCACTACTGGCTCTTACCAGGTTACATCCCACCAGCAGCTAAAGGGTATGCAGTTCTCTAAAACCCCTTCAGCACTTATTTTTTGTAGAGTTTTCTTGCTGATGATCATTCTGACGGCTGTGAGGTGAACGTTTTGGTACACTGGATTTGCATGGCTTTATTAATTCCTGATGTTCAGCCTTTTTCCATTCCCGTTTTTTTAACGAAAGAAAGAAAGAAAGAAAGAAAGAAAAAGAATCATAAGACAAATGTGCATAAAATATGCCTCTTGAAACTGTCGTTTTGAAATGTGGACGTCTTTCGAATTTTTTGGTCGATATACGGCCCCAGGATTTGTTTTCAGGGCAGGTGTCATTTACACGCCTGCAATTATTTTGAATATCAACTGACCATTAGCACTGGGTTAAAAGCTGCTGTTGTGTGAAACGGCCACAAGGTGGCAGCAGCTGTCCTTTACTAAATCTGGTTACTAGGGCAACAGAACGTCAATGGAAGTCGTGTTCTAGGTTGTAATTTAGAATGGAATTTGCCAGGAAAAAGCCCCTTAAGTTTATGTCCCTACTTCTTGTTCGTTTCTTTAATTGAATTTATATTTTTTATCACAGCAAGTTTGATTACAATGCTTTGCTTGTTCTAGGTGTGCAAGATGTGGTTCTTTTACACATATACCTATGTCTATTCTTCCTGGGATCCTTTTCCCATGTACGTTATGAGAGAATGTTGAGTAGTCTTCTCTTGGTATTCCGTAGGTTTTTGGTGATTATATATTTCACCTGTGTTTGTATGAGTCTCTTAACCCCAATGACCGAATGTATCGAATCCTCACACCTTTCCATTGGTAAACCATAAGTTTGTTTAATGAATCTGTGATTGCCCTTCTCTGTGGAAATATCTTCACTGGTATCAATTTTTAGGCAACACCTATAAGTGATACCATACAATATGTGTCTTTCTCTTTCTGACTTACTACATGTTGCGTGATTACCTGTAGACTCATCTACAGTGCTGCAAATGACATTGTGTCCTTTTTTTCCTTGGCTAATATTCCGTCTGTACATGTACCAGTTCTTCTTTGTCCACTCATCTGTTGATGGACTTTTTGGTTGCTTCCATGTCTTGGCTATTGTAATACTGCAGCAATGCACATTTGCCTGCCTGTGTCTTTCCAATTCTGTCTTCTTACGTTATAGGCCCAGGAGTGGGCCTGCTGGATCTTATGGTAGCCAAATGTTTACCTTATAACGGCACCTCCATTCTGTTCTCATTAGTGGCTCTTACCAGGTTACGTCCCACTTCAAGGTGAGGGTACGCACTTCTCCACAACACCTTCAGCATTTATTGTTTGTAGTTTTTTTGCTGATGTTTATTCTGACTAGTGTGAGCTGATACCTCTTTGTGGTTGGATTTGCATGCGTCTCATAATCCCTTGAAATTGAGCTTTCTGGCATGTCCTTTTTTCCTTGAAACTGTGAGTACAGCCTAGCTCTTCAAATTGTTTTCTTGAAGTATGTGTGACATTTTGAACTATTTTGGCCATTACTTCCCTCAAGACACTTTGAGGGCAGGTTTCATTTACAGCCCTCCAGTACTGGTGCATAGGAAGTGACCCTTAACACAGGTTTTAAAGCTGCTGTTGCAGGTAACGGCCAGAGGGCGGCAGCATTTCTGCTTTTCCCAATCTGGTAACTAGGGTATCTGACCTTCCTGCCAGCGTTGGTCCTCGGTTATAAATTAGAGGGGAATGTGCCCGGATAAACCCCCAAAACCTGATGTCTCCTTACTTATCTTTGTTTTTTAAAATGAATTTTTATTTTTTTATTGGAGTCATATTCTGCTGTGTACGTGGACCACTTCTTCTTTGTGAATTCCTCTGTTGATGGACATTTTCATTGCTTCCAAGTGTTGGCTATGGTAAATATTGCTGGAGTGCAGGATTGCCGGCCTGTTTCTTTATTATTATTATTAATTTTTGTGGTACGTGGGCTTCTCACTGCCGTGGCCCCTCCCGTTGCAGAGCACAGGCTCCAGACACGCAGGCCCAGCAGCCATAGCTCATGGGACTAGCCGCTCCGCAGCATGTGGGTTCTTCCCGGACCGGGGCACGAACCCGTGTCCCCTGCATCGGCAGGCGGACTCTCAACCACTGCGCCACCAGTGAAGCCCAGCCTGTGACCTTTTGATTCACATCCTCTCAGGCGATAGGCCCAGAAGTGGGTATGCTTGATTGAATGGTAGCTCAATATTTACCTTTTCAAGGCACCTCCTTTGTGTTTTCATTACTGGCTCTTACCATGTTCCACGTTGAACCAAGGGTAGGCATTTCTCCACAACCCCTTCAGCATTTATTATTTGCAGAATTTTTGCTGATTGCCCTTCTGACTGGTGTGAGCTGATAGGTTTTCGTAATTTGGATTTGCATGTGTTTAATTATTCCTAATGTTCAGCATTTTCCACACCGTTTTAAATTTCTGTTAAACAAACAACCAAAACAAACGGTGAGTACAATAGACCGGTTGAAATTGCCTTCTTGAAAGGTGGCCCTCTTTTGAATTTCTCGGTCTATTTTCGACCCCAGGTTTCTTTTTTGAGGGCGGGTGTCATTTACAGGCCTGCAATGAGTGTGAATATTTAGTGACCATTAGCCCTGGGCTTAAAGCTGCTGTTGTGGGAAACGGCCACAAGGCGGCAGCATTTCTCCATTCCCAAATCTGGTTACTAGGGCAGCAGAGCCTTTCTGGAAGTCCTGTTCCTAGGTTGTAAATTACAATGGAATGTGCCAGGAAAAACCCCCATAAGTTTATGTCACATTAATTCATGTTTTAATTTTTTATCGCGGTAATGATTAGAATATTGTTTGTCCTAGGTGTACACAATCTGGTTCATTTGTACATTACATATACATGTTCACGTACAGATCCACTTCCCATGTAAATTATTGCAGAGTGTTCCATAGACCTCCCTTGCTATATGTTCGGTCTTTTTGATATACGTATTTAATAGGTATCTGTACACGTATGGTAAGTGTACTCTTAATTTTTCCATTCCCCCCACCTTTCTTTTTAGATAAGCATAGTTTGTTTTCTAAGTCTGTGAGTGTCTTTCTCTGTGGAAATATGTTCATTTGTGTCAGTTCTTAGATAACGCCTATAAGTGGTATCATAAGATATGTCTTTTGCTTTCCGACTTACCTCATGTTCTGTGATTATCTCTAGGCTCATCTATGGTGCCTCAAAGAGAAGTGTTTCATTGTTTTCCATGGCTAATATTCCATTGTGTACATGGACTACTTCTTCTTTATCCATTCATTCGTTTTATGGACATTTTGGTTGCTTCCGTGCCTTGGCTATTGTGAAAGTTCCTGCAGTGCAGCTGTTGAAGCCTGTGCCTTCTCGACTCTGGACTTCTCAGGTGAGAGGCTCATCGGTGGGCCTGCTGAATGGAATGGTGGCTCAAGTTTTACTTTTAAACGCAGCTCCTTTCTGTTCTCAGTATTGGCTGTTACCACTTTACATCTCACCAGCAGCTAGAGGGTACACAGTTCTCTAAATCCCCTTCAGCATTTATTGTTTGTAAACTTTTTGCTGATGGTAGTTGACATGTGTGAGTTGAAACCGTTTTGGAGGTTAGATTTTCATGAGTCTAATGATTCCTGATGTTGAGCTTTTATCCATTTTCCTCATTGTTGAAAAAGAGTGAGTAAAACTTTCCCCTCCATACTATCTCCTTGAAAATTTTGCCAGTTTTGAATTTTTTTGGCCATTCCCTACCTCAGGACATTTTTTGACGGCAGGTGTCCTTTAGAGCCCCGAGTCCCTGTGAACGTTAAGTGACCATTAGCTGTGGGTTTAAAGCTGCCCTTGTGGGAAACGGCCACAAGGCGGCAGCATTTCTTCATTTCCAACTCTGGGATTTGGGGCAACAGAGCTTTCCTGGAAATCATGTTAGAACGCTGCAAATTAGAGTGGAATGTGCCAGCGCAAACCCCCAAGAGCTTATATCTCCTAAATTGTTGTTTGCTTTTGAAATTTAATTTTTATGAATGATCAGAGCAAATTTGATAAAAATGTAGATTCTCCTGGGTGTACAGTTTCTGGTTCATCCTATCAATGTATCTGTCTATTCCTCTTTGGATCCTTTCCCATGTATGTTATTATAGAGTGTTGAGTAGACCTCTCTTTGTATTCCATAGGTATTTTGTGATTATATATATATATATATATATCATATGCCTTAGTACATGTCTGTTGAACCCCATAACCTAATTCATACATTCCCTACACCTTTCCATTTGGTTATACATAATTTGGTTTTCTGAATCTATGCGTGTCCTTCTCTTGGAAATTATTGCATGGGTATCAAGTTTTAGGTAACACGTATAAGTGATGTCATAGGATATCTGTCTTTCGGTTTCTTTCTTCAAGTTGGGTGATTATCTCTAGATCCTTCTGTAGTGGTGGCAACGGCACTGTTCCATGCTTTTTCATGGCTAATATTCCATTGTGTACATGGACGACTTCTTCTTGGTACATTTTTCTGTTGGTGGACATTTTGGTTTCCTCCAGGTCTTGGCTATGGTACATGTTGCTGAATTGAAGGCCTGGCAGGCTGTGTCTTTTTGATTCTGGTCTACTCAGGTGATAGGCCCATCAGTGGGCCTACCAGATCACATGGTAGCTCAATTTTTACCTTGAAACGCACCTCCGTTCTGTTCTCACTACTGGCTCTTACCAGGTTACATCCCACCAGCAGCTAAAGGGTATGCAGTTCTCTAAAACCCCTTCAGCACTTATTTTTTGTAGAGTTTTCTTGCTGATGATCATTCTGACGGCTGTGAGGTGAACGTTTTGGTACACTGGATTTGCATGGCTTTATTAATTCCTGATGTTCAGCCTTTTTCCATTCCCGTTTTTTTAACGAAAGAAAGAAAGAAAGAAAGAAAGAAAAAGAATCATAAGACAAATGTGCATAAAATATGCCTCTTGAAACTGTCGTTTTGAAATGTGGACGTCTTTCGAATTTTTTGGTCGATATACGGCCCCAGGATTTGTTTTCAGGGCAGGTGTCATTTACACGCCTGCAATTATTTTGAATATCAACTGACCATTAGCACTGGGTTAAAAGCTGCTGTTGTGTGAAACGGCCACAAGGTGGCAGCAGCTGTCCTTTACTAAATCTGGTTACTAGGGCAACAGAACGTCAATGGAAGTCGTGTTCTAGGTTGTAATTTAGAATGGAATTTGCCAGGAAAAAGCCCCTTAAGTTTATGTCCCTACTTCTTGTTCGTTTCTTTAATTGAATTTATATTTTTTATCACAGCAAGTTTGATTACAATGCTTTGCTTGTTCTAGGTGTGCAAGATGTGGTTCTTTTACACATATACCTATGTCTATTCTTCCTGGGATCCTTTTCCCATGTACGTTATGAGAGAATGTTGAGTAGTCTTCTCTTGGTATTCCGTAGGTTTTTGGTGATTATATATTTCACCTGTGTTTGTATGAGTCTCTTAACCCCAATGACCGAATGTATCGAATCCTCACACCTTTCCATTGGTAAACCATAAGTTTGTTTAATGAATCTGTGATTGCCCTTCTCTGTGGAAATATCTTCACTGGTATCAATTTTTAGGCAACACCTATAAGTGATACCATACAATATGTGTCTTTCTCTTTCTGACTTACTACATGTTGCGTGATTACCTGTAGACTCATCTACAGTGCTGCAAATGACATTGTGTCCTTTTTTTCCTTGGCTAATATTCCGTCTGTACATGTACCAGTTCTTCTTTGTCCACTCATCTGTTGATGGACTTTTTGGTTGCTTCCATGTCTTGGCTATTGTAATACTGCAGCAATGCACATTTGCCTGCCTGTGTCTTTCCAATTCTGTCTTCTTACGTTATAGGCCCAGGAGTGGGCCTGCTGGATCTTATGGTAGCCAAATGTTTACCTTATAACGGCACCTCCATTCTGTTCTCATTAGTGGCTCTTACCAGGTTACGTCCCACTTCAAGGTGAGGGTACGCACTTCTCCACAACACCTTCAGCATTTATTGTTTGTAGTTTTTTTGCTGATGTTTATTCTGACTAGTGTGAGCTGATACCTCTTTGTGGTTGGATTTGCATGCGTCTCATAATCCCTTGAAATTGAGCTTTCTGGCATGTCCTTTTTTCCTTGAAACTGTGAGTACAGCCTAGCTCTTCAAATTGTTTTCTTGAAGTATGTGTGACATTTTGAACTATTTTGGCCATTACTTCCCTCAAGACACTTTGAGGGCAGGTTTCATTTACAGCCCTCCAGTACTGGTGCATAGGAAGTGACCCTTAACACAGGTTTTAAAGCTGCTGTTGCAGGTAACGGCCAGAGGGCGGCAGCATTTCTGCTTTTCCCAATCTGGTAACTAGGGTATCTGACCTTCCTGCCAGCGTTGGTCCTCGGTTATAAATTAGAGGGGAATGTGCCCGGATAAACCCCCAAAACCTGATGTCTCCTTACTTATCTTTGTTTTTTAAAATGAATTTTTATTTTTTTATTGGAGTCATATTCTGCTGTGTACGTGGACCACTTCTTCTTTGTGAATTCCTCTGTTGATGGACATTTTCATTGCTTCCAAGTGTTGGCTATGGTAAATATTGCTGGAGTGCAGGATTGCCGGCCTGTTTCTTTATTATTATTATTAATTTTTGTGGTACGTGGGCTTCTCACTGCCGTGGCCCCTCCCGTTGCAGAGCACAGGCTCCAGACACGCAGGCCCAGCAGCCATAGCTCATGGGACTAGCCGCTCCGCAGCATGTGGGTTCTTCCCGGACCGGGGCACGAACCCGTGTCCCCTGCATCGGCAGGCGGACTCTCAACCACTGCGCCACCAGTGAAGCCCAGCCTGTGACCTTTTGATTCACATCCTCTCAGGCGATAGGCCCAGAAGTGGGTATGCTTGATTGAATGGTAGCTCAATATTTACCTTTTCAAGGCACCTCCTTTGTGTTTTCATTACTGGCTCTTACCATGTTCCACGTTGAACCAAGGGTAGGCATTTCTCCACAACCCCTTCAGCATTTATTATTTGCAGAATTTTTGCTGATTGCCCTTCTGACTGGTGTGAGCTGATAGGTTTTCGTAATTTGGATTTGCATGTGTTTAATTATTCCTAATGTTCAGCATTTTCCACACCGTTTTAAATTTCTGTTAAACAAACAACCAAAACAAACGGTGAGTACAATAGACCGGTTGAAATTGCCTTCTTGAAAGGTGGCCCTCTTTTGAATTTCTCGGTCTATTTTCGACCCCAGGTTTCTTTTTTGAGGGCGGGTGTCATTTACAGGCCTGCAATGAGTGTGAATATTTAGTGACCATTAGCCCTGGGCTTAAAGCTGCTGTTGTGGGAAACGGCCACAAGGCGGCAGCATTTCTCCATTCCCAAATCTGGTTACTAGGGCAGCAGAGCCTTTCTGGAAGTCCTGTTCCTAGGTTGTAAATTACAATGGAATGTGCCAGGAAAAACCCCCATAAGTTTATGTCACATTAATTCATGTTTTAATTTTTTATCGCGGTAATGATTAGAATATTGTTTGTCCTAGGTGTACACAATCTGGTTCATTTGTACATTACATATACATGTTCACGTACAGATCCACTTCCCATGTAAATTATTGCAGAGTGTTCCATAGACCTCCCTTGCTATATGTTCGGTCTTTTTGATATACGTATTTAATAGGTATCTGTACACGTATGGTAAGTGTACTCTTAATTTTTCCATTCCCCCCACCTTTCTTTTTAGATAAGCATAGTTTGTTTTCTAAGTCTGTGAGTGTCTTTCTCTGTGGAAATATGTTCATTTGTGTCAGTTCTTAGATAACGCCTATAAGTGGTATCATAAGATATGTCTTTTGCTTTCCGACTTACCTCATGTTCTGTGATTATCTCTAGGCTCATCTATGGTGCCTCAAAGAGAAGTGTTTCATTGTTTTCCATGGCTAATATTCCATTGTGTACATGGACTACTTCTTCTTTATCCATTCATTCGTTTTATGGACATTTTGGTTGCTTCCGTGCCTTGGCTATTGTGAAAGTTCCTGCAGTGCAGCTGTTGAAGCCTGTGCCTTCTCGACTCTGGACTTCTCAGGTGAGAGGCTCATCGGTGGGCCTGCTGAATGGAATGGTGGCTCAAGTTTTACTTTTAAACGCAGCTCCTTTCTGTTCTCAGTATTGGCTGTTACCACTTTACATCTCACCAGCAGCTAGAGGGTACACAGTTCTCTAAATCCCCTTCAGCATTTATTGTTTGTAAACTTTTTGCTGATGGTAGTTGACATGTGTGAGTTGAAACCGTTTTGGAGGTTAGATTTTCATGAGTCTAATGATTCCTGATGTTGAGCTTTTATCCATTTTCCTCATTGTTGAAAAAGAGTGAGTAAAACTTTCCCCTCCATACTATCTCCTTGAAAATTTTGCCAGTTTTGAATTTTTTTGGCCATTCCCTACCTCAGGACATTTTTTGACGGCAGGTGTCCTTTAGAGCCCCGAGTCCCTGTGAACGTTAAGTGACCATTAGCTGTGGGTTTAAAGCTGCCCTTGTGGGAAACGGCCACAAGGCGGCAGCATTTCTTCATTTCCAACTCTGGGATTTGGGGCAACAGAGCTTTCCTGGAAATCATGTTAGAACGCTGCAAATTAGAGTGGAATGTGCCAGCGCAAACCCCCAAGAGCTTATATCTCCTAAATTGTTGTTTGCTTTTGAAATTTAATTTTTATGAATGATCAGAGCAAATTTGATAAAAATGTAGATTCTCCTGGGTGTACAGTTTCTGGTTCATCCTATCAATGTATCTGTCTATTCCTCTTTGGATCCTTTCCCATGTATGTTATTATAGAGTGTTGAGTAGACCTCTCTTTGTATTCCATAGGTATTTTGTGATTATATATATATATATATATATATATCATATGCCTTAGTACATGTCTGTTGAACCCCATAACCTAATTCATACATTCCCTACACCTTTCCATTTGGTTATACATAATTTGGTTTTCTGAATCTATGCGTGTCCTTCTCTTGGAAATTATTGCATGGGTATCAAGTTTTAGGTAACACGTATAAGTGATGTCATAGGATATCTGTCTTTCGGTTTCTTTCTTCAAGTTGGGTGATTATCTCTAGATCCTTCTGTAGTGGTGGCAACGGCACTGTTCCATGCTTTTTCATGGCTAATATTCCATTGTGTACATGGACGACTTCTTCTTGGTACATTTTTCTGTTGGTGGACATTTTGGTTTCCTCCAGGTCTTGGCTATGGTACATGTTGCTGAATTGAAGGCCTGGCAGGCTGTGTCTTTTTGATTCTGGTCTACTCAGGTGATAGGCCCATCAGTGGGCCTACCAGATCACATGGTAGCTCAATTTTTACCTTGAAACGCACCTCCGTTCTGTTCTCACTACTGGCTCTTACCAGGTTACATCCCACCAGCAGCTAAAGGGTATGCAGTTCTCTAAAACCCCTTCAGCACTTATTTTTTGTAGAGTTTTCTTGCTGATGATCATTCTGACGGCTGTGAGGTGAACGTTTTGGTACACTGGATTTGCATGGCTTTATTAATTCCTGATGTTCAGCCTTTTTCCATTCCCGTTTTTTTAACGAAAGAAAGAAAGAAAGAAAGAAAGAAAAAGAATCATAAGACAAATGTGCATAAAATATGCCTCTTGAAACTGTCGTTTTGAAATGTGGACGTCTTTCGAATTTTTTGGTCGATATACGGCCCCAGGATTTGTTTTCAGGGCAGGTGTCATTTACACGCCTGCAATTATTTTGAATATCAACTGACCATTAGCACTGGGTTAAAAGCTGCTGTTGTGTGAAACGGCCACAAGGTGGCAGCAGCTGTCCTTTACTAAATCTGGTTACTAGGGCAACAGAACGTCAATGGAAGTCGTGTTCTAGGTTGTAATTTAGAATGGAATTTGCCAGGAAAAAGCCCCTTAAGTTTATGTCCCTACTTCTTGTTCGTTTCTTTAATTGAATTTATATTTTTTATCACAGCAAGTTTGATTACAATGCTTTGCTTGTTCTAGGTGTGCAAGATGTGGTTCTTTTACACATATACCTATGTCTATTCTTCCTGGGATCCTTTTCCCATGTACGTTATGAGAGAATGTTGAGTAGTCTTCTCTTGGTATTCCGTAGGTTTTTGGTGATTATATATTTCACCTGTGTTTGTATGAGTCTCTTAACCCCAATGACCGAATGTATCGAATCCTCACACCTTTCCATTGGTAAACCATAAGTTTGTTTAATGAATCTGTGATTGCCCTTCTCTGTGGAAATATCTTCACTGGTATCAATTTTTAGGCAACACCTATAAGTGATACCATACAATATGTGTCTTTCTCTTTCTGACTTACTACATGTTGCGTGATTACCTGTAGACTCATCTACAGTGCTGCAAATGACATTGTGTCCTTTTTTTCCTTGGCTAATATTCCGTCTGTACATGTACCAGTTCTTCTTTGTCCACTCATCTGTTGATGGACTTTTTGGTTGCTTCCATGTCTTGGCTATTGTAATACTGCAGCAATGCACATTTGCCTGCCTGTGTCTTTCCAATTCTGTCTTCTTACGTTATAGGCCCAGGAGTGGGCCTGCTGGATCTTATGGTAGCCAAATGTTTACCTTATAACGGCACCTCCATTCTGTTCTCATTAGTGGCTCTTACCAGGTTACGTCCCACTTCAAGGTGAGGGTACGCACTTCTCCACAACACCTTCAGCATTTATTGTTTGTAGTTTTTTTGCTGATGTTTATTCTGACTAGTGTGAGCTGATACCTCTTTGTGGTTGGATTTGCATGCGTCTCATAATCCCTTGAAATTGAGCTTTCTGGCATGTCCTTTTTTCCTTGAAACTGTGAGTACAGCCTAGCTCTTCAAATTGTTTTCTTGAAGTATGTGTGACATTTTGAACTATTTTGGCCATTACTTCCCTCAAGACACTTTGAGGGCAGGTTTCATTTACAGCCCTCCAGTACTGGTGCATAGGAAGTGACCCTTAACACAGGTTTTAAAGCTGCTGTTGCAGGTAACGGCCAGAGGGCGGCAGCATTTCTGCTTTTCCCAATCTGGTAACTAGGGTATCTGACCTTCCTGCCAGCGTTGGTCCTCGGTTATAAATTAGAGGGGAATGTGCCCGGATAAACCCCCAAAACCTGATGTCTCCTTACTTATCTTTGTTTTTTAAAATGAATTTTTATTTTTTTATTGGAGTCATATTCTGCTGTGTACGTGGACCACTTCTTCTTTGTGAATTCCTCTGTTGATGGACATTTTCATTGCTTCCAAGTGTTGGCTATGGTAAATATTGCTGGAGTGCAGGATTGCCGGCCTGTTTCTTTATTATTATTATTAATTTTTGTGGTACGTGGGCTTCTCACTGCCGTGGCCCCTCCCGTTGCAGAGCACAGGCTCCAGACACGCAGGCCCAGCAGCCATAGCTCATGGGACTAGCCGCTCCGCAGCATGTGGGTTCTTCCCGGACCGGGGCACGAACCCGTGTCCCCTGCATCGGCAGGCGGACTCTCAACCACTGCGCCACCAGTGAAGCCCAGCCTGTGACCTTTTGATTCACATCCTCTCAGGCGATAGGCCCAGAAGTGGGTATGCTTGATTGAATGGTAGCTCAATATTTACCTTTTCAAGGCACCTCCTTTGTGTTTTCATTACTGGCTCTTACCATGTTCCACGTTGAACCAAGGGTAGGCATTTCTCCACAACCCCTTCAGCATTTATTATTTGCAGAATTTTTGCTGATTGCCCTTCTGACTGGTGTGAGCTGATAGGTTTTCGTAATTTGGATTTGCATGTGTTTAATTATTCCTAATGTTCAGCATTTTCCACACCGTTTTAAATTTCTGTTAAACAAACAACCAAAACAAACGGTGAGTACAATAGACCGGTTGAAATTGCCTTCTTGAAAGGTGGCCCTCTTTTGAATTTCTCGGTCTATTTTCGACCCCAGGTTTCTTTTTTGAGGGCGGGTGTCATTTACAGGCCTGCAATGAGTGTGAATATTTAGTGACCATTAGCCCTGGGCTTAAAGCTGCTGTTGTGGGAAACGGCCACAAGGCGGCAGCATTTCTCCATTCCCAAATCTGGTTACTAGGGCAGCAGAGCCTTTCTGGAAGTCCTGTTCCTAGGTTGTAAATTACAATGGAATGTGCCAGGAAAAACCCCCATAAGTTTATGTCACATTAATTCATGTTTTAATTTTTTATCGCGGTAATGATTAGAATATTGTTTGTCCTAGGTGTACACAATCTGGTTCATTTGTACATTACATATACATGTTCACGTACAGATCCACTTCCCATGTAAATTATTGCAGAGTGTTCCATAGACCTCCCTTGCTATATGTTCGGTCTTTTTGATATACGTATTTAATAGGTATCTGTACACGTATGGTAAGTGTACTCTTAATTTTTCCATTCCCCCCACCTTTCTTTTTAGATAAGCATAGTTTGTTTTCTAAGTCTGTGAGTGTCTTTCTCTGTGGAAATATGTTCATTTGTGTCAGTTCTTAGATAACGCCTATAAGTGGTATCATAAGATATGTCTTTTGCTTTCCGACTTACCTCATGTTCTGTGATTATCTCTAGGCTCATCTATGGTGCCTCAAAGAGAAGTGTTTCATTGTTTTCCATGGCTAATATTCCATTGTGTACATGGACTACTTCTTCTTTATCCATTCATTCGTTTTATGGACATTTTGGTTGCTTCCGTGCCTTGGCTATTGTGAAAGTTCCTGCAGTGCAGCTGTTGAAGCCTGTGCCTTCTCGACTCTGGACTTCTCAGGTGAGAGGCTCATCGGTGGGCCTGCTGAATGGAATGGTGGCTCAAGTTTTACTTTTAAACGCAGCTCCTTTCTGTTCTCAGTATTGGCTGTTACCACTTTACATCTCACCAGCAGCTAGAGGGTACACAGTTCTCTAAATCCCCTTCAGCATTTATTGTTTGTAAACTTTTTGCTGATGGTAGTTGACATGTGTGAGTTGAAACCGTTTTGGAGGTTAGATTTTCATGAGTCTAATGATTCCTGATGTTGAGCTTTTATCCATTTTCCTCATTGTTGAAAAAGAGTGAGTAAAACTTTCCCCTCCATACTATCTCCTTGAAAATTTTGCCAGTTTTGAATTTTTTTGGCCATTCCCTACCTCAGGACATTTTTTGACGGCAGGTGTCCTTTAGAGCCCCGAGTCCCTGTGAACGTTAAGTGACCATTAGCTGTGGGTTTAAAGCTGCCCTTGTGGGAAACGGCCACAAGGCGGCAGCATTTCTTCATTTCCAACTCTGGGATTTGGGGCAACAGAGCTTTCCTGGAAATCATGTTAGAACGCTGCAAATTAGAGTGGAATGTGCCAGCGCAAACCCCCAAGAGCTTATATCTCCTAAATTGTTGTTTGCTTTTGAAATTTAATTTTTATGAATGATCAGAGCAAATTTGATAAAAATGTAGATTCTCCTGGGTGTACAGTTTCTGGTTCATCCTATCAATGTATCTGTCTATTCCTCTTTGGATCCTTTCCCATGTATGTTATTATAGAGTGTTGAGTAGACCTCTCTTTGTATTCCATAGGTATTTTGTGATTATATATATATATATATATATATCATATGCCTTAGTACATGTCTGTTGAACCCCATAACCTAATTCATACATTCCCTACACCTTTCCATTTGGTTATACATAATTTGGTTTTCTGAATCTATGCGTGTCCTTCTCTTGGAAATTATTGCATGGGTATCAAGTTTTAGGTAACACGTATAAGTGATGTCATAGGATATCTGTCTTTCGGTTTCTTTCTTCAAGTTGGGTGATTATCTCTAGATCCTTCTGTAGTGGTGGCAACGGCACTGTTCCATGCTTTTTCATGGCTAATATTCCATTGTGTACATGGACGACTTCTTCTTGGTACATTTTTCTGTTGGTGGACATTTTGGTTTCCTCCAGGTCTTGGCTATGGTACATGTTGCTGAATTGAAGGCCTGGCAGGCTGTGTCTTTTTGATTCTGGTCTACTCAGGTGATAGGCCCATCAGTGGGCCTACCAGATCACATGGTAGCTCAATTTTTACCTTGAAACGCACCTCCGTTCTGTTCTCACTACTGGCTCTTACCAGGTTACATCCCACCAGCAGCTAAAGGGTATGCAGTTCTCTAAAACCCCTTCAGCACTTATTTTTTGTAGAGTTTTCTTGCTGATGATCATTCTGACGGCTGTGAGGTGAACGTTTTGGTACACTGGATTTGCATGGCTTTATTAATTCCTGATGTTCAGCCTTTTTCCATTCCCGTTTTTTTAACGAAAGAAAGAAAGAAAGAAAGAAAGAAAAAGAATCATAAGACAAATGTGCATAAAATATGCCTCTTGAAACTGTCGTTTTGAAATGTGGACGTCTTTCGAATTTTTTGGTCGATATACGGCCCCAGGATTTGTTTTCAGGGCAGGTGTCATTTACACGCCTGCAATTATTTTGAATATCAACTGACCATTAGCACTGGGTTAAAAGCTGCTGTTGTGTGAAACGGCCACAAGGTGGCAGCAGCTGTCCTTTACTAAATCTGGTTACTAGGGCAACAGAACGTCAATGGAAGTCGTGTTCTAGGTTGTAATTTAGAATGGAATTTGCCAGGAAAAAGCCCCTTAAGTTTATGTCCCTACTTCTTGTTCGTTTCTTTAATTGAATTTATATTTTTTATCACAGCAAGTTTGATTACAATGCTTTGCTTGTTCTAGGTGTGCAAGATGTGGTTCTTTTACACATATACCTATGTCTATTCTTCCTGGGATCCTTTTCCCATGTACGTTATGAGAGAATGTTGAGTAGTCTTCTCTTGGTATTCCGTAGGTTTTTGGTGATTATATATTTCACCTGTGTTTGTATGAGTCTCTTAACCCCAATGACCGAATGTATCGAATCCTCACACCTTTCCATTGGTAAACCATAAGTTTGTTTAATGAATCTGTGATTGCCCTTCTCTGTGGAAATATCTTCACTGGTATCAATTTTTAGGCAACACCTATAAGTGATACCATACAATATGTGTCTTTCTCTTTCTGACTTACTACATGTTGCGTGATTACCTGTAGACTCATCTACAGTGCTGCAAATGACATTGTGTCCTTTTTTTCCTTGGCTAATATTCCGTCTGTACATGTACCAGTTCTTCTTTGTCCACTCATCTGTTGATGGACTTTTTGGTTGCTTCCATGTCTTGGCTATTGTAATACTGCAGCAATGCACATTTGCCTGCCTGTGTCTTTCCAATTCTGTCTTCTTACGTTATAGGCCCAGGAGTGGGCCTGCTGGATCTTATGGTAGCCAAATGTTTACCTTATAACGGCACCTCCATTCTGTTCTCATTAGTGGCTCTTACCAGGTTACGTCCCACTTCAAGGTGAGGGTACGCACTTCTCCACAACACCTTCAGCATTTATTGTTTGTAGTTTTTTTGCTGATGTTTATTCTGACTAGTGTGAGCTGATACCTCTTTGTGGTTGGATTTGCATGCGTCTCATAATCCCTTGAAATTGAGCTTTCTGGCATGTCCTTTTTTCCTTGAAACTGTGAATACAGCCTAGCTCTTCAAATTGTTTTCTTGAAGTATGTGTGACATTTTGAACTATTTTGGCCATTACTTCCCTCAAGACACTTTGAGGGCAGGTTTCATTTACAGCCCTCCAGTACTGGTGCATAGGAAGTGACCCTTAACACAGGTTTTAAAGCTGCTGTTGCAGGTAACGGCCAGAGGGCGGCAGCATTTCTGCTTTTCCCAATCTGGTAACTAGGGTATCTGACCTTCCTGCCAGCGTTGGTCCTCGGTTATAAATTAGAGGGGAATGTGCCCGGATAAACCCCCAAAACCTGATGTCTCCTTACTTATCTTTGTTTTTTAAAATGAATTTTTATTTTTTTATTGGAGTCATATTCTGCTGTGTACGTGG
Source organism: Mesoplodon bidens (assembly GCF_964165515.1). NCBI lineage: Eukaryota > Metazoa > Chordata > Mammalia > Artiodactyla > Ziphiidae > Mesoplodon > Mesoplodon bidens. The sequence goes on from NW_027672484.1 coordinate 91,709, forward strand.
ACCACTTCTTCTTTGTGAATTCCTCTGTTGATGGACATTTTCATTGCTTCCAAGTGTTGGCTATGGTAAATATTGCTGGAGTGCAGGATTGCCGGCCTGTTTCTTTATTATTATTATTAATTTTTGTGGTACGTGGGCTTCTCACTGCCGTGGCCCCTCCCGTTGCAGAGCACAGGCTCCAGACACGCAGGCCCAGCAGCCATAGCTCATGGGACTAGCCGCTCCGCAGCATGTGGGTTCTTCCCGGACCGGGGCACAAACCCGTGTCCCCTGCATCGGCAGGCGGACTCTCAACCACTGCGCCACCAGTGAAGCCCAGCCTGTGACCTTTTGATTCACATCCTCTCAGGCGATAGGCCCAGAAGTGGGTATGCTTGATTGAATGGTAGCTCAATATTTACCTTTTCAAGGCACCTCCTTTGTGTTTTCATTACTGGCTCTTACCATGTTCCACGTTGAACCAAGGGTAGGCATTTCTCCACAACCCCTTCAGCATTTATTGTTTGCAGAATTTTTGCTGATTGCCCTTCTGACTGGTGTGAGCTGATAGGTTTTTGTAATTTGGATTTGCATGTGTTTAATTATTCCTAATGTTCAGCATTTTCCACACCGTTTTAAATTTCTGTTAAACAAACAACCAAAACAAACGGTGAGTACAATAGACCGGTTGAAATTGCCTTCTTGGAAGGTGGCCCTCTTTTGAATTTCTCGGTCTATTTTCGACCCCAGGTTTTTTTTTTGAGGGCGGGTGTCATTTACAGGCCTGCAATGAGTGTGAATATTTAGTGACCATTAGCCCTGGGCTTAAAGCTGCTGTTGTGGGAAACGGCCACAAGGCGGCAGCATTTCTCCATTCCCAAATCTGGTTACTAGGGCAGCAGAGCCTTTCTGGAAGTCCTGTTCCTAGGTTGTAAATTACAATGGAATGTGCCAGGAAAAACCCCCATAAGTTTATGTCACATTAATTCATGTTTTAATTTTTTATCGCGGTAATGATTAGAATATTGTTTGTCCTAGGTGTACACAATCTGGTTCATTTGTACATTACATATACATGTTCACGTACAGATCCACTTCCCATGTAAATTATTGCAGAGTGTTCCATAGACCTCCCTTGCTATATGTTCGGTCTTTTTGATATACGTATTTAATAGGTATCTGTACACGTATGGTAAGTGTACTCTTAATTTTTCCATTCCCCCCACCTTTCTTTTTAGATAAGCATAGTTTGTTTTCTAAGTCTGTGAGTGTCTTTCTCTGTGGAAATATGTTCATTTGTGTCAGTTCTTAGATAACGCCTATAAGTGGTATCATAAGATATGTCTTTTGCTTTCCGACTTACCTCATGTTCTGTGATTATCTCTAGGCTCATCTATGGTGCCTCAAAGAGAAGTGTTTCATTGTTTTCCATGGCTAATATTCCATTGTGTACATGGACTACTTCTTCTTTATCCATTCATTCGTTTTATGGACATTTTGGTTGCTTCCGTGCCTTGGCTATTGTGAAAGTTCCTGCAGTGCAGCTGTTGAAGCCTGTGCCTTCTCGACTCTGGACTTCTCAGGTGAGAGGCTCATCGGTGGGCCTGCTGAATGGAATGGTGGCTCAAGTTTTACTTTTAAACGCAGCTCCTTTCTGTTCTCAGTATTGGCTGTTACCACTTTACATCTCACCAGCAGCTAGAGGGTACACAGTTCTCTAAATCCCCTTCAGCATTTATTGTTTGTAAACTTTTTGCTGATGGTAGTTGACATGTGTGAGTTGAAACCGTTTTGGAGGTTAGATTTTCATGAGTCTAATGATTCCTGATGTTGAGCTTTTATCCATTTTCCTCATTGTTGAAAAAGAGTGAGTAAAACTTTCCCCTCCATACTATCTCCTTGAAAATTTTGCCAGTTTTGAATTTTTTTGGCCATTCCCTACCTCAGGACACTTTTTGACGGCAGGTGTCCTTTAGAGCCCCGAGTCCTTGTGAACGTTAAGTGACCATTAGCTGTGGGTTTAAAGCCGCCCTTGCGGGAAACGGCCACAAGGCGGCAGCATTTCTTCATTTCCAACTCTGGGATTCGGGGCAACAGAGCTTTCCTGGAAATCATGTTAGAACGCTGCAAATTAGAGTGGAATGTGCCAGCGCAAACCCCCAAGAGCTTATATCTCCTAAATTGTTGTTTGCTTTTGAAATTTAATTTTTATGAATGATCAGAGCAAATTTGATAAAAATGTAGATTCTCCTGGGTGTACAGTTTCTGGTTCATCCTATCAATGTATCTGTCTATTCCTCTTTGGATCCTTTCCCATGTATGTTATTATAGAGTGTTGAGTAGACCTCTCTTTGTATTCCATAGGTATTTTGTGATTATATATATATATATCATATGCATTAGTACATGTCTGTTGAACCCCATAACCTAATTCATACATTCCCTACACCTTTCCATTTGGTTATACATAATTTGGTTTTCTGAGTCTATGCGTGTCCTTCTCTTGGAAATTATTGCATGGGTATCAAGTTTTAGGTAACACGTATAAGTGATGTCATAGGATATCTGTCTTTCGGTTTCTTTCTTCAAGTTGGGTGATTATCTCTAGATCCTTCTGTAGTGGTGGCAACGGCACTGTTCCATGCTTTTTCATGGCTAATATTCCATTGTGTACATGGACGACTTCTTCTTGGTACATTTTTCTGTTGGTGGACATTTTGGTTTCCTCCAGGTCTTGGCTATGGTACATGTTGCTGAATTGAAGGCCTGGCAGGCTGTGTCTTTTTGATTCTGGTCTACTCAGGTGATAGGCCCATCAGTGGGCCTACCAGATCACATGGTAGCTCAATTTTTACCTTGAAACGCACCTCCGTTCTGTTCTCACTACTGGCTCTTACCAGGTTACATCCCACCAGCAGCTAAAGGGTATGCAGTTCTCTAAAACCCCTTCAGCACTTATTTTTTGTAGAGTTTTCTTGCTGATGATCATTCTGACGGCTGTGAGGTGAACGTTTTGGTACACTGGATTTGCATGGCTTTATTAATTCCTGATGTTCAGCCTTTTTCCATTCCCGTTTTTTTAACGAAAGAAAGAAAGAAAGAAAGAAAGAAAAAGAATCATAAGACAAATGTGCATAAAATATGCCTCTTGAAACTGTCGTTTTGAAATGTGGACGTCTTTCGAATTTTTTGGTCGATATACGGCCCCAGGATTTGTTTTCAGGGCAGGTGTCATTTACACGCCTGCAATTATTTTGAATATCAACTGACCATTAGCACTGGGTTAAAAGCTGCTGTTGTGTGAAACGGCCACAAGGTGGCAGCAGCTGTCCTTTACTAAATCTGGTTACTAGGGCAACAGAACGTCAATGGAAGTCGTGTTCTAGGTTGTAATTTAGAATGGAATTTGCCAGGAAAAAGCCCCTTAAGTTTATGTCCCTACTTCTTGTTCGTTTCTTTAATTGAATTTATATTTTTTATCACAGCAAGTTTGATTACAATGCTTTGCTTGTTCTAGGTGTGCAAGATGTGGTTCTTTTACACATATACCTATGTCTATTCTTCCTGGGATCCTTTTCCCATGTACGTTATGAGAGAATGTTGAGTAGTCTTCTCTTGGTATTCCGTAGGTTTTTGGTGATTATATATTTCACCTGTGTTTGTATGAGTCTCTTAACCCCAATGACCGAATGTATCGAATCCTCACACCTTTCCATTGGTAAACCATAAGTTTGTTTAATGAATCTGTGATTGCCCTTCTCTGTGGAAATATCTTCACTGGTATCAATTTTTAGGCAACACCTATAAGTGATACCATACAATATGTGTCTTTCTCTTTCTGACTTACTACATGTTGCGTGATTACCTGTAGACTCATCTACAGTGCTGCAAATGACATTGTGTCCTTTTTTTCCTTGGCTAATATTCCGTCTGTACATGTACCAGTTCTTCTTTGTCCACTCATGTGTTGATGGACTTTTTGGTTGCTTCCATGTCTTGGCTATTGTAATACTGCAGCAATGCACATTTGCCTGCCTGTGTCTTTCCAATTCTGTCTTCTTACGTTATAGGCCCAGGAGTGGGCCTGCTGGATCTTATGGTAGCCAAATGTTTACCTTATAATGGCACCTCCATTCTGTTCTCATTAGTGGCTCTTACCAGGTTACGTCCCACTTCAAGGTGAGGGTACGCACTTCTCCACAACACCTTCAGCATTTATTGTTTGTAGTTTTTTTGCTGATGTTTATTCTGACTAGTGTGAGCTGATACCTCTTTGTGGTTGGATTTGCATGCGTCTCATAATCCCTTGAAATTGAGCTTTCTGGCATGTCCTTTTTTCCTTGAAACTGTGAGTACAGCCTAGCTCTTCAAATTGTTTTCTTGAAGTATGTGTGACATTTTGAACTATTTTGGCCATTACTTCCCTCAAGACACTTTGAGGGCAGGTTTCATTTACAGCCCTCCAGTACTGGTGCATAGGAAGTGACCCTTAACACAGGTTTTAAAGCTGCTGTTGCAGGTAACGGCCAGAGGGCGGCAGCATTTCTGCTCTTCCCAATCTGCTAACTAGGGGATCTGACCTTCCTGCCAGCGTTGGTCCTCGGTTATGAATTCGAGGGGAATGTGCCCGGATAAACCCCCAAAACCTGATGTCTCCTTACTTTTTTTTTTTTTTTTCCTTTTTTTTTTTTTTACGGTATGCGGGCCTCTCACTGTTGTGGCCTCTCCCGTTGCAGAGCACAGGCTCCGGATGCGCAGGCCCAGCGGCCATGGCTCACGGGCCCAGCCGCTCCACGGCATATGGGATCCTCCCAGACCGGGGCACGAACCCGTATCCCCTGCATCGGCAGGCGGAGTCTCAACCACTGCGCCACCAGGGAGGCCCTTATCTTTGTTTTTTAAAATGAATTTTTATTTTTTTTATTGGAGTCATATTCTGGTGTGTACGTGGATCACTTCTTCTTTGTGGATTCCTCTGTTGATGGACATTTTCATTGCTTCCAAGTGTTGGCTATGGTAAATATTGCTGGAGTGCAGGATTGCCGGCCTGTTTCTTTATTATTATTATTAATCTTTGTGGTACGTGGGCTTCTCACTGCCGTGGCCCCTCCCGTTGCAGAGCACAGGCTCCAGACACGCAGGCCCAGCAGCCATAGCTCATGGGACTAGCCGCTCCGCAGCATGTGGGTTCTTCCCGGACCGGGGCACGAACCCGTGTCCCCTGCATCGGCAGGCGGACTCTCAACCACTGCGCCACCAGTGAAGCCCAGCCTGTGACCTTTTGATTCACATCCTCTCAGGCGATAGGCCCAGAAGTGGGTATGCTTGATTGAATGGTAGCTCAATATTTACCTTTTCAAGGCACCTCCTTTGTGTTTTCATTACTGGCTCTTACCATGTTCCACGTTGAACCAAGGGTAGGCGTTTCTCCACAACCCCTTCAGCATTTATTATTTGCAGAATTTTTGCTGATTGCCCTTCTGACTGGTGTGAGCTGATAGGTTTTTGTAATTTGGATTTGCATGTGTTTAATTATTCCTAATGTTCAGCATTTTCCACACCGTTTTAAATTTCTGTTAAACAAACAACCAAAACAAATGGTGAGTACAATAGACCGGTTGAAATTGCCTTCTTGAAAGGTGGCCCTCTTTTGAATTTCTTGGTCTATTTTCGACCCCAGGTTTTTTTTGTTGAGGGCAGGTGTCATTTACAGGCCTGCAATGAGTGTGAATATTTAGTGACCATTAGCACTGGGCTTAAAGCTGCTGTTGTGGGAAACGGCCACAAGGCGGCAGCATTTCTCCATTCCCAAATCTGGTTACTAGGGCAGCAGAGCCTTTCTGGAAGTCCTGTTCCTAGGTTGTAAATTACAATGGAATGTGCCAGGAAAAACCCCATAAGTGTATGTCACATTACTTATTGTTTTAATTTTTTTATCGGGGTAATGATTAGAATATTGTTTGTCCTAGGTGTACACAGTCTGGTTCATTTGTACGTTACATATATATGTTCACGTACAGATCCACTTCCCATGTAAATTATTGCAGAGTGTTCCATAGACCTCCCTTGCTAGATGTTCGGTCTTTTTGATATATGTATTTAATAGGTATCTGTACACGTACGGTAAGTGTACTCTTAATTTTTCCATTCCCCCCACCTTTCTTTTTAGATAAGCATAGTTTGTTTTCTAAGTCTGTGAGTGTCTTTCTCTGTGGAAATATGTTCATTTGTGTCAGTTCTTAGATAACGCCTATAAGTGGTATCATAAGATATGTCTTTTGCTTTCCGACTTACCTCATGTTCTGTGATTATCTCTAGGCTCATCTATGGTGCCTCAAAGAGAAGTGTTTCATTGTTTTCCATAGTTAATATTCCATTGTGTCCATGGACTACTTCTTCTTTATCCATTCATCTGTTGATGATTAACATTTTGGTTGCTTCCGTGTTTTGCTATTGTGAAGATTCCTGCGTGCAGTACAGCTGTTGAAGCCTGTGCCTTCTCGACTCTGGTCTTCTCAGGTGAGAGGCTCATCGGTGGGCCTGCTGAATGGAATGGTGGCTCAATGTTTACTTTTAAACGCAGCTGCTTTCTGTTCTCATTACTGGTTGTTACCACTTTACATGTCACCAGCTGCTAGAGGGTACACAGTTCTCTAAAACCCCTTCAGCATTTATTGTTTGTAGAAGTTTTACTGTTGGTAGTTGACTTGTGTGAGTTGAAAGGGTTTGGTAGGTTAGATTTGCATGAGTCTAATAATTCCTGATGTTGAGCTTTTATCCATTTTCCTTTTTTTAAAAAAAGAGTGAGTAAAACTTACCTCTTCATACTATCTCCTTGAGAAAGTTGCCAGTTTTGAATTTTTTTGGCTATTCCCTCCCTCAGCACAATTTTTGAGGACAGGTGTCCTTTACAGCCCTGATTTCTTGTGAATTTTAAGTGAGGGTTAGCTGTGGGTTTAAAGCCGCTCTTGCGCGAAACGGCCACAAGGCGGCAGCATTTCTATATTTCCAACTCTGGGTCTCTGGGCAACAGAGCTTTCCTGAAAATCGTGTTAGTAGGCTGCAAATTAGAGTGGAATGTGCCAGCGCAAACCCCCAATAGCTTATATCTCCTCAATTGTTGTTTGTTTCTTTAATTTTTTTAATTACCAGAGCAAATTTGATAAACATGTAGATTCTCCTAGGTGTACAGAATCTGGTTCATCATATCAATGTATCTGCTTATTCCTCTTTGGATCCTTTCCTGTGTATTTTATTATAAAGAGTTGAGTAGACCTCTCTTGGTATTCTATAGGTATTTTGTGATTATATGTATCATATGTATTAGTACATGTCTGTTAACCCCCATATCCTAATTCATACATTCCCTACACCTTTCCAATAGGTAAAACATAATTTGATTTTCTAAATCTATGCGTTTGCTTCTCTTGGAAGTTATTTCATGGGTATCAATTTTTAGGTAACACCTATACGTGATGTCATAGGATATCTATCTTTTGGTTTCCTTCTTACTTCAACTTGGGTGATTATCTCTACATCCTTATATGGTGGTCCCAGTGGCACTGTTCCATGCTTTTCCATCGCTAATATTCCATTCTGTACATGGACGACTTCTTCTTGGTGCATGTTTCTGTTGATGGACATTTTGGTTTCTTTCAGGTCTTGGCTATGGCACATGTTGCAGCAGTGCAGGATTGCCAGCCTGTGTGTTTTTGATTCTGGTCTACTCAGGTGATAGGCCCATCAGTGGGCCTACCAGATCACACGGTAGCTCAATTTTTACCTTTAAACGCACCTCCATTCTATTCTCACTACTGGCTGTTACGACTTTACATCTCACCCGCAGCTATAGGGTACGGAAATCTCTAAAACCCCTCCAGTATTTATTCTTTGTAGACTTTTTTGCTGATGATCATTCTGACGACTGTGAGGTGCACGTTTTTTAGACGGAATTTGCATTGCTTTATTTAGTTCCTGATGTTTTGCCTTTTTCCGTGCCCTTTGTTTTTAACAAAAAAGAAAGAAAAAGAAGGAGAAGACAAAATGAGCATAAAATATGCCTCTTGAAATTGTCATTTTGAAATATGCACGTCGTTTGAGCTTTGTTGCTCGATTTATGAAACAAGGATTCGTTTTGATGGCACGAGTCATTTACAGGCCTGCAATTATTTTGAATATCAAGTTACGATTATTGCTGGGTTTACAGCTGCTCTTGTGTGAAAACGCCCGCAACACGGCAGTACTTATTCTTTACCAAATCTGGTTACTAGGGCAACAGGGCCTCAAAGAAAGTCGTGTTCTAGGGTGTAAATGAGAATGGAATGTGCCAGGAAAAAGCCCCTTATGTTTCTGTCTCACTACTTCTTGTTCGTATTTTTTAATTTAATTTTTTATTTTTTATCCCAGAAAGTTTGATTCCAATGTTTTGATTGTTCTAGGTGTGCAAGGTGTGGTTCTTTTACAGATATACATATATCCATTCTTCTTCAGATCCTTTTCCCATGTAGGTTATGACACAAAGTTGAGTAGTCTTCTCTTGGTATTCCGTAGGTCTTTAGTGATTATATACTTCACCTGTGTTTGTATATCTCTGTTAAACCCAATATCCTAATGTATCCAATCCACACACCTTTCCATTAGTGAACCATAAGTTTGTTAAATGCGTCTGTGATTGCCTTTCTCTGTGGAAATATCTTCACTGTTATCAATTTTCAGGAAACACCTATAAGTGATATAATAGGATTTGTGTCTTTCGCATTCTGACTTACTACAAGTTGCGTGATTACCTGTAGATGCATCTACGGTGCTGCAAGTGGCATTGTGTAATTTTTTTCCTTGGCTAATGTTCCATCTGTATATGTACCAATTGATCTTTGTCCACTCATCTCTTGATGGACTTTTTGGTTGCTTCCATGTCTTGGCTATTGTAATACTCCTGCAATGCATATTTGCCTGCCAGTGTCTTTCCAATTTTCTCTTCTTAGGTTATAGGCCCAGGAGTCGGCCTGCTGGATCATATGGTAGCAAAATGTTTACCTTGTAAAGGCACCTCCATTCTGTTCTCATTAGCGGCTCTTACCAGGTTACGTCCCACTTAAAGTTGATGGGATGCACTTCTCCACAACCCCTTCAGCAATTATTGTCTGTAGATTTTCTGCTGATGTTTATTTTGACTGGTGTGTGCTGGTACCTCTTTGTTCTTGGATTTGCATGCGTCTGATAATCCTTTGAAAGTGAGCTTTCAGGCATGTCCTGTTTTTCTTCAAACTGTGAGTACAGCTTACCTCTTCAAATTGTTTTCTTGAAGTATGTGCCACATTTTGAAATCTTTCGGCCATTACCTCCCTCAAGACGTTTTGAGGGCAGGTTTCATTTTTGGCCCTCCTGTACTTATGCATATGAAGTGACATTTAGCACAGGTTTTAAAGCTGCTGTTGAAGGTAACGGCCAGAGGGCTTCAGCATTTCTTGTATGGGTTAGGTTAAGGTTTAGGGTTAGGTTTAGGTTTAGGGTTAGAGTTAATGAACGGGTAAGGTTTAGAGTACAGGTGCGGGCACGACAAACTGTTAGGGCATGGGTTAGTGTTCGTGTATGGGTCAGGTTTAGGGTATGTGTTAAGGTAAGGTTTAGGGTTAGGGTTAGGGATAGGTTGAGTTTTAGTATTAGGGTTAGCAAACGGGTAAGATTAAGGGTACAGGTGAGGGTACAAAAATGTGTTAGGGTTAGGGTATGTGTTAGGGCATGAGTTAGTGTTCGTGTACGGTTTAGGTTTAGGGTTAGGTGTTACGGTAAGTGTTAGGGTTAGCGTTAGCGAACGGGTAAGGTTTAGGGTACAGGTGAGGGTACGAAAACTTGTTAGGGTTAGGATACGTGTTAGGGCACAGGTTAGTGTTCATGTACGGGTTTGGATTAGGGTATTTGTTAGGGTCAGGTTTAGGGTTAGAGTTAGTGAACGGGTAAGGTTTAAGGTACAGGTGAGCGTACAAAAAGGTGTTAGGTTTAGGGTACATGTTAGGGCACAGGTTAGTGTTCGTGTACAGGTTAGGATTAGGGTATGGGCTAGGGTTAGTGTTAGCGAATGGGTAAGGTTTAGGGTACAGGTGAGGGTACTAAAACGTGTTAGGGTATGTGTTAGGGCACACGTTAGTGTTCGGGTTAGGATTGGGGTATGGGATAGAGTTAGGCTTATCAAACACGTAAGTTTTAGTGTACAGTTGACAGTACAAAAACGTGTTAGGCTTAGCGTATGTGTTAGGGCACATGTTAGTGTTTGTACACGGGTTAGGGTAAGGTTTCGGGTTAGGGCTAGGATTAGGTATAAGGTTAGGATTAGGGTTGGTGAACGGGTAAGATTTAGGGTACAGGTGAGGGTACAGAAACGTGTTAGGTTTAGTGTATGTGTTAGGGCATGGGTTAGTGTTCGTGTACGGGGTAGGGTTAGGTTTAGGGTTAGCGAACGGGTAAGGTTTAGGGTACAGTTGAGCTTACGAAAACATGGTAGGGTTGGGTACGTGTTAGGGCACGGGTGAGTGTTCATGTACGGGTTAGCATTAGGGTACAGGTTAGGGATAGGGTTAGGTTCAGGGTTAGCGAACGGGTAAGGTTTAGGGTACAGGTGAGCTTATGAAAACGTGTTAGGGTAGGGTACATGTTAGGGCACGCGTTAGTGTTCGTGTATGGGTTAGGATTAGGGTATGTGTTAGGGTTGGCGAACAGGTAAGGTTTAGTGTACAGTTGAGGGTACAAAAACGTGTTAGGCTTAGGGTACGTGTTAGGGCACATGTTAGTGTTCGTGCATGGGTTAGGATTAGGTTACGGGTTAGGGTAAGGTTTCAGGTTAGGGCTAGGGTTAGGTATAAGGTTAGGGTTGGTGAACGGGTAAGATTTAGGGTACAGGTGAGGGTACAAAAACGTGTTAGTGTTAGAGTACATGTTAGGGCATGGGTTAGCGTTCCTGTATGGGTTAGGGTTGGGGTTAGGTTTAGAGTTAGCAAACGGGTAAGGTTTAGGGTACAGGTGAGGGTATGAAAACGTGTTAGGGTACATGTTAGGGCACAGGTTAATGTTCGTGTACAGGTTGGAATTAGGGTTCGGTTTAGGGTAAGGTTTAGTGTTAGGGTTAGGGTTAGAGTTATGGTTGGGGTTAGCGAACAGATAAGGTTTAGTGTACAGTTGAGGATACAAAAATGAGTTAGGGCACAGGTTAGTGTTCGTGTACAGGTTAGGATTAGGGTACGGGTTAGCGAACGGGTAAGGTTTAGGGTACAGGTGAGCATACAAAAACGTGTTAGGGTTAGGGTACCTATTAGGGCACGGGTTAGTGTTTGTGTATGGGTTAGGATTAGGGTAAGTGTTGGGGTAAGGGTTAGGTTTGGGTTAGGGTTAGCGAACGGGTAAGCTTTAGGGTACAGGTGAGGGTACGAAAACATGTTAGGGTTAGGGTACGTGTCAGGGTATGGGTTAGTGTTCGTGTATGGGGTAGGATTAGGTTACAGGTTAGGGTAATGTTTAGGGTTGGGTTTAGGCTTAGTGTTAGGGTTAGGGGTAGCGAACCGATAAGGTTTAAGGTACAGGTGAGTGTACAAAAAGGTGTTAGAGTTAGGGTATGTGTTAGGGCACGTGTTAGTGTTCATGTACGGGTTAGGGTATGGGTTAGCGTAAGGATTAGCGAATGGGTAAGGTTTAGTGTACAGTTGAGGATACAAAAAAGTGTTAGGGTTCGGTTTCATGTTAGGGTATGGGTTACTGTCAGTGTATGGGTTTGGATTAGGGTATGGGTTAGTGTTATGGTTAGGGTTAATGAACAGGTAAGGATTAGGGTAGAGGTGATTGTACGACGATGTGTTAGGTTTAGGGTATGTGTTATGGTATGGGTTAGTGTCAGTGTACGGGTTCGGATTAGGATACGGGTTAGGGTAAGGTGTAGGGTTACGGTTAGGATAAGGTTAGGGTTAGGTTTAGTGAACGGGTAAGGTTTAGGGTACAGGTGAGGGTACAAAAACATGTTAGGGTTAGGGTACATGTTAGGTTATGGGTTAGTGTCAGTGTATGGCTTAGGATTTGGGTACTGGTTAGGGTAAGGTTAGCGTTAGGGTTAGGTTTAGTGTTAGCGAACGGGTGAGTTTTAAGGTACAAGTGAGGGTACGAAAATGTGTTAGGGTTAAGCGAACGGGTGAGTTTTAAGGTACAAGTGAGGGTACGAAAACGTGTTAGGGTTAAGGTACATGATAGCTTACAGGTTAGTGTCAGTGTACAGGTTAGGATTAGGGTACGAGTTAGGGTTAGAGAACAGGTAAGTTTTAGGGTACGGGTAAGGGTACGAAGACGTGTTAGGGTTACGGGTAAGTGTCAGTGTACGGGTTAGGATTAGGGTACAGGTTAGGGTAACAGTTAGGGTAAGCTTTAGGGTAAGGGTTAGGGTTAGTGAACGGGAAAGGTTTATTGTACAGGTGAGGGTACAAAAACGTGTTAGGGTTAGGGAACGTATTAGGGTACAGGTTAGTGTCAGTGTACAGGTTAGGATTACGGTTAGAGCTAGGGAACGGGTAAGGTTTAGGGTACAGTTTAGGGTAAGAAAACGTGTTAGGGTTAATGTATGTGTTAGGGAAATGGTTAGTGTATGGGTTACGCTTAGGGTACTTGTTAAGGTGAGGGTTAGGTGTCGGTTTAGCGAACGGGTAAGGTTTAGGGTACAGCTTAGGGTACGAAAACTGATTAGGAACAGGGTTTTGAGATACCATTCAGTCAAGCATACGCAGCTGTGGGCCAAGCACTTGAGAGGATGAGAATCAAAATATAACAGGCTGGGCTTCACTGGTGGCACAGTGGTTGAGAGTCCAGTTGCTGATGCAGGGGACACGGGTTAGTGCCCCGGTCCGGGAAGAACCCACATGCTGCGGAGCGGCTAGTCCCATGAGCTATGGCTGCTGGGCCTGCATGTCCGGAGCCTGTGCTCTGCAACGGGAGGGGCCACAGCAGTGAGAGGCCCACGTACCGCAAAAAATAAGAATAATAATAAAGAAAGAGGCCGGCAATCCTGCACTCCAGCAATATTTACCATAGCCAACACTTGGAAGCAATGAAAATGTCCATCAACAGAGGAATTCACAAAGAAGAACTGGTCCATGTACACACTGGAATATGACTCCAATAAAAAAATATAAATTCAGGGCTTCCCTGGTGGCGCAGTGGTTGAGAGTCCGCCTGCCGATGCAGGGGACACGGGTTCGTGCCCCGGTCTGGGAAGACCCCACATGCCGCGGAGCGGTTGGGCCCGTGAGCCATGGCCGTTGGGCCTGCGCGTCCGGAGCCTGTGCTCCACAACGGGAGAGGCCACAGCAGTGAGAGGCCCGCATAAAGCAAAAAATATATATATATATATATAAATTCATTTTAAAAAACAAAGATAAGTAAGGAGACATCAGGTTTGGGGGGTTTATCTGGGCACATTCCCCTCTAATTTATGACCGAGGACCAACACTGGCAGGAAGGTCAGATCCCCTAGTTACAAGATTGGGAAAAGCAGAAATGCTGCCGCCCTCTGGCCGTTACCTGCAACAGCAGCTTTAAAACCTGTGTTAAGGGTCAATTCCTATGCACCAGTACTGGAGGGCTGTAAATGAAACCTGCCCTCAAAGTGTCTTGAGGGAAGTAATGGCCAAAATAGTTCAAAATGTCACACATACTTCAAGAAAACAATTTGAAGAGCTAAACTGTACTCACAGGTTGAAGGAAAAAAGGACATGCCAGAAAGCTCAATTTCAAGGGATTATGAGACACATGCAAATCCTACCACAAAGAGGTATCAGCTCACTAGTCAGAATAAACATCAGCAAAAAAACTACAAACAATAAATGCTGAAGGTGTTGTGGAGAAGTGCATACCCTCAACTTGAAGTGGGACGTAACCTGGTAAGAGCCACTAATGAGAACAGAATGGAGGTGCCGTTATAAGGTAAACATTTGGCTACCATAAGATCCAGCAGACCCACTCCTGGGCCTATAACGTAAGAAGACAGAATTGGAAAGACACAGGCAGGCAAATGTGCATTGCTGCAGTATTACAATAGCCAAGACATGGAAGCAACCAAAAAGTCCATCAACAGATGAGTGGACAAAGAAGAACTGGTACATGTACAGACGGAATATTAGCCAAGGAAAAAAAGGACACAATGTCATTTGCAGCACTGTAGATGAGTCTACAGGTAATCACGCAACATGTAGTAAGTCAGAAAGAGAAAGACACATATTGTATGGTATCACTTATAGGTGTTACCTACAAATTGATACCAGGGAAGATATTTCCACAGAGAAGGGCAATCACAGATTCATTAAACAAACTTATGGTTCACCAATGGAAAGGTGTGAGGATTGGATACATTCGGTCATTGGGGTTAAGAGACATATACAAACACAGGTGAAATATATAATCACCAAAAACCTACGGAATACCAAGAGAAGACTACTCAACATTCTCTCATAACGTACATGGGAAAAGGATCCCAGGAAGAATAGACATAGGTATATGTGTAAAAGAACCACATCTTGCACACCTAGAACAAGCAAAGCATTGTAATCAAACTTGCTGTGATAAAAAATATAACTTCAATTAAAAAAACGAACAAGAAGTAGTGGGACATAAACTTAAGGGGCTTTTTCCTGGCAAATTCCATTCTAAATTACAACCTAGAACACGACTTCCATTGACGTTCTGTTGCCCTAGTAACCAGATTTAGTAAAGGACAGCTGCTGCCACCTTGTGGCCGTTTCACACAACAGCAGCTTTTAACCCAGTGCTAATGGTCAGTTGATATTCAAAATAATTGCAGGCGTGTAAATGACACCTGCCCTGAAAACAAATCCTGGGGTCGTACATCGACCAAAAAATTCGAAAGACGTCCACATTTCAAAACGACAGTTTCAAGAGGCATATTTTATGCACATTTGTCTTATGATTCTTTTTTTCTTTCTTTCGTTAAAAAAACGGGAATGGAAAAAGGCTGAACATCAGGAATTAATAAAGCCATGCAAATCCAGTGTACCAAAACGTTCACCTCACAGCCGTCAGAATGATCATCAGCAAGAAAACTCTACAAAAAATAAGTGCTGAAGGGGTTTTAGAGAACTGCATACCCTTTAGCTGCTGGTGGGATGTAACCTGGTAAGAGCCAGTAGTGAGAACAGAATGGAGGTGCGTTTAAAGGTAAAAACTGAGCTACCATGTGATCTGGTAGGCCCATTGATGGGCCTGTCACCTGAGTAGACCAGAATCAAAAAGAAACAGCCTGCCAGGCCTTCAATTCAGCAACATGTACCATAGCCAAGACCTGGAAGAAACCAAAATGTCCACCAACAGAAAAATGTACCAAGAAGAAGTCGTCCATGTACACAATGGACTATTAGCCATGATAAAGCATGGAACAGTGCCGTTGCCACCACTACAGAAGGATCTAGAGATAATCACCCAACTTGAAGTAAGAAAGAAACCGAAAGACAGATATCCTATGACATCACTTATACGTGTTACCTAAAAATTGATACCCATGAAATAATTTCCAAGAGAAGGACACGCATAGATTCAGAAAACCAAATTATGTATAACCAAATGGAAAGGTGTCGGGAATGTATGAATTAGGTTATGGGGTTTAACAGACATACACTAATACATATGAGATATATATAGATATAGATATAGATATAATCACAAAATACCTATGGAATACGAAGAGAGGTCTACTCAACACTCTATAATAACATACATGGGAAAGGATCCAAAGAGGAATAGACAGATACGTTGATAGGATGAACCAGAAACTGTACACCCAGGAGAATCTACATTTTTATCAAATTTGCTCTGATCATTCATAAAAATTAAATTTCAAAAGCAAACAACAATTTAGGAGATATAAGCTCTTGGGGGTTTGCGCTGGCACATTCCACTCTAATTTGCAGCGTTCTAACATGATTTCCAAGAAAGCTCTGTTGCCCCAAATCCCAGAGTTGGAAATGAAGAAATGCTGCCGCCTTGTGGCCGTTTCCCGCAAGGGCGGCTTGAAACCCACAGCTAATGGTCACTTTACATTCACAAGGACTCAGGGCTCTAAAGGACACCTGCCGTCAAAAAATGTCCTGAGGTAGGGAATGGCAAAAAAAATTCAAAACTGGCAAAATTTTCAAGGAGATAGTATGGAGGGGAAAGTTTTACTCACTCTTTTTCAACAATGAGGAAAATGGATAAAAGCTCAACATCAGGAATTATTAGACTCATGAAAATCTAACCTCCAAAACGGTTTCAACTCACACATGTCAACTACCATCAGCAAAAAGTTTACAAACAATAAATGCTGAAGGGGATTTAGAGAACTGTGTACCCTCTAGCTGCTGGTGAGATGTAAAGTGGTAACAGCCAATACTGAGAACAGAAAGGAGCTGCGTTTAAAAGTAAAACTTGAGCCACCATTCCATTCAGCAGGCCCACCGATGAGCCTCTCACCTGAGAAGTCCAGAGTCGAGAAGGCACAGGCTTCAACAGCTGCACTGCAGGAACTTTCACAATAGCCAAGGCACGGAAGCAACCAAAATGTCCATAAACGAATGAATGGATAAAGAAGAAGTAGTCCATGTACACAATGGAATATTAGCCATGGAAAACAATGAAACGCTTCTCTTTGAGGCACCATAGATGAGCCTAGAGATAATCACAGAACATGAGGTAAGTCGGAAAGCAAAAGACATATCTTATGATACCACTTATAGGCGTTATCTAAGAACTGACACAAATGAACATATTTCCACAGAGAAAGACACTCACAGACTTAGAAAACAAACTATGCTTATCTAAAAAGAAAGGTGGGGGGAATGGAAAAATTAAGAGTACACTTACCATACGTGTACAGATACCTATTAAATACATATATCAAAAAGACTGAACATATAGCAAGGGAGGTCTATGGAACACTCTGCAATAATTTACATGGGAAGTGGATCTGTACGTGAACATATATATGTAACGTACAAACGAACCAGACTGTGTACACCTAGGACAAACAATATTCTAATCATTACCCCGATAAAAAAATTAAAACAAGAAGTAATGTGACATAAACTTATGGGGTTCTTCCTGGCACATTCCATTGTAATTTACAACCTAGGAACAGGACTTCCAGAAAGGCTCTGCTGCCCTAGTAACCAGATTTGGGAATGGAGAAATGCTGCCGCCTTGTGGCCGTTTCCCACAACAGCAGCTTTAAGCCCAGTGCTAATGGTCACTAAATATTCACACTCATTGCAGGCCTGTAAATGACACCTGCCCTCAAAAAAAAAACCTGGGGTCGAAAATAGACCAAGAAATTCAAAAGAGGGCCACCTTTCAAGAAGGCAATTTCAACCGGTCTATTGTACTCACCATTTGTTTTGTTTGTTTGTTTAACAGAAATTTAAAACGGTGTGGAAAATGATGAACATTAGGAATAATTAAACACATGCAAATCCAAATTACAAAAACCTATCAGCTCACACCAGTCAGAAGGGCAATCAGCAAAAATTCTGCAAATAATAAATGCTGAAGGGGTTGTGGAGAAACGCATACCCTTGGTTCAACGTGGAACATGGTAAGAGCCAGTAATGAAAACACAAAGGAGGTGCCTTGAAAAGGTAAATATTGAGCTACCATTCAATCAAGCATACCCACTTCTGGGCCTATCGCCTGAGAGGATGTGAATCAAAAGGTCACAGGCTGGGCTTCACTGGTGGCGCAGTGGTTGAGAGTCCTCCTGCCGATGCAGGGGACACGGGTTCGTGCCCCGGTCCGGGAAGAACCCACATGCCGCGGAGCGGCTAGTCCCATGAGCTATGGCTGCTGCGCCTGCGTGTCTGGAGCCTGTGCTCTGCAATGGGAGGGGCCACGGCAGTGAGAAGCCCACGTACCACAAAAATTAATAATAATAATAAAGAAACAGGCCGGCAATCCTGCACTCCAGCAATATTTACCATAGCCTACACTTGGAAGCAATGAAAATGTGCATCAACAGAGGAATCCACAAAGAAGAAGTGGTCCACGTACACACCAGAATATGACTCAAAGAAAAAAATAAAAATTCATTTTAAAAAACAAAGATAAGTAAGGAGACATCAGGTTTTGGGGGTTTATCCGGGCACATTCCCCTCTAATTTATAACCGAGGACCAACGCTGGCAGGAAGGTCAGATCCCCTAGTAACCAGATTGGGAAGAGCAGAAATGCTGCCGCCCTCTGGCCGTTACCTGCAACAGCAGCTTTAAAACCTGTGTTAAGGGTCACTTCCTATGCACCAGTACTGGAGGGCTGTAAATGAAACCTGCCCTCAAAGTGTCTTGAGGGAAGTAATGGCCAAAATAGTTCAAAATGTCACACATACTTCCAAGAAAACAATTGGAAGAGCTAGGCTGTACTCACAGTTTCAAGGAAAAAAGGACATGCCAGAAAGCTCAATTTCAAGGGATTATGAGACACATGCAAATCCAACCACAAAGAGGTATCAGCTCACACTAGTCAGAATAAACATCAGCAAAAAAACTACAAACAATAAATGATGAAGGTGTTGTGGAGAAGTGCGTACCCTCAACTTGAAGTGGGACGTAACCTGGTAAGAGCCACTAATGAGAACAGAATGGAGGTGCCGTTATAAGGTAAACATTTGGCTACCATAAGATCCAGCAGGCCCACTCCTGGGCCTATAACGTAAGAAGACAGAATTGGAAAGACACAGGCAGGCAAATGTGCATTGCTGCAGTATTACAATAGCCAAGACATGGAAGCAACCAAAAAGTCCATCAACAGATGAGTGGACAAAGAAGAACTGGTACATGTACAGACGGAATATTAGCCAAGGAAAAAAAGGACACAATGTCATTTGCAGCACTGTAGATGAGTCTACAGGTAATCACGCAACATGTAGTAAGTCAGAAAGAGAAAGACACATATTGTATGGTATCACTTATAGGTGTTACCTAAAAATTGATACCAGGGAAGATATTTCCACAGAGAAGGGCAATCACAGATTCATTAAACAAACTTATGGTTCACCAATGGAAAGGTGTGAGGATTGGATACATTCGGTCATTGGGGTTAAGAGACATATACAAACACAGGTGAAATATATAATCACCAAAAACCTACGGAATACCAAGAGAAGACTACTCAACATTCTCTCATAACGTACATGGGAAAAGGATCCCAGGAAGAATAGACATAGGTATATGTGTAAAAGAACCACATCTTGCACACCTAGAACAAGCAAAGCATTGTAATCAAACTTGCTGTGATAAAAAATATAACTTCAATTAAAAAAACGAACAAGAAGTAGTGGGACATAAACTTAAGGGGCTTTTTCCTGGCAAATTCCATTCTAAATTACAACCTAGAACACGACTTCCATTGACGTTCTGTTGCCCTAGTAACCAGATTTAGTAAAGGACAGCTGCTGCCACCTTGTGGCCGTTTCACACAACAGCAGCTTTTAACCCAGTGCTAATGGTCAGTTGATATTCAAAATAATTGCAGGCGTGTAAATGACACCTGCCCTGAAAACAAATCCTGGGGTCGTACATCGACCAAAAAATTCGAAAGACGTCCACATTTCAAAACGACAGTTTCAAGAGGCATATTTTATGCACATTTGTCTTATGATTCTTTTTTTCTTTCTTTCGTTAAAATAACGGGAATGGAAAAAGGCTGAACATCAGGAATTAATAAAGCCATGCAAATCCAGTGTACCAAAACGTTCACCTCACAGCCGTCAGAATGATCATCAGCAAGAAAACTCTACAAAAAATAAGTGCTGAAGGGGTTTTAGAGAACTGCATACCCTTTAGCTGCTGGTGGGATGTAACCTGGTAAGAGCCAGTAGTGAGAACAGAATGGAGGTGCGTTTAAAGGTAAAAATTGAGCTACCATGTGATCTGGTAGGCCCACTGATGGGCCTATCACCTGAGTAGACCAGAATCAAAAAGAAACAGCCTGCCAGGCCTTCAATTCAGCAACATGTACCATAGCCAAGACCTGGAAGAAACCAAAATGTCCACCAACAGAAAAATGTACCAAGAAGAAGGCGTCCATGTACACAATGGACTATTAGCCATGATAAAGCATGGAACAGTGCCGTTGCCACCACTACAGAAGGATCTAGAGATAATCACCCAACTTGAAGTAAGAAAGAAACCGAAAGACAGATATCCTATGACATCACTTATACGTGTTACCTAAAAATTGATACCCATGAAATAATTTCCAAGAGAAGGACACGCATAGATTCAGAAAACCAAATTATGTATAACCAAATGGAAAGGTGTCGGGAATGTATGAATTAGGTTATGGGGTTTAACAGACATATACTAATACATATGATATATATATATATATATATATATATATATATATATATATATATATATATATATATAATCACAAAATACCTATGGAATACGAAGAGCGGTCTACTCAACACTCTATAATAACATACATGGGAAAGGATCCAAAGAGGAATAGACAGATACGTTGATAGGATGAACCAGAAACTGTACACCCAGGAGAATCTACATTTTTATCAAATTTGCTCTGATCATTCATAAAAATTAAATTTCAAAAGCAAACAACAATTTAGGAGATATAAGCTCTTGGGGGTTTGCGTTGGCACATTCCACTCTAATTTGCAGCGTTCTAACAGGATTTCCAGGAAAGCTCTGTTGCCCCAAATCCCAGAGTTGGAAATGAAGAAATGCTGCCGCCTTGTGGCCGTTTCCCGCAAGGGCGGCTTGAAACCCACAGCTAATGGTCACTTAACATTCACAAGGACTCAGGGCTCTAAAGGACACCTGCCGTCAAAAAAGGTCCTGAGGTGGGGAATGGCCAAAAAAATTCAAACCTGGCAAAATTTTCAAGGAGATAGTATGGAGGGGAAAGTTTTACTCACTCTTTTTCAACAATGAGGAAAATGGATAAAAGCTCAACATCAGGAATTATTAGACTCATGAAAATCTAACCTCCAAAACGCTTTCAACTCACACATGTCAACTACCATCAGCAAAAAGTTTACAAACAATAAATGCTGAAGGGGATTTAGAGAACTGTGTACCCTCTAGCTGCTGGTGAGATGTAAAGTGGTAACAGCCAATACTGAGAACAGAAAGGAGCTGCGTTTAAAAGTAAAACTTGAGCCACCATTCCATTCAGCAGGCCCACCGATGAGCCTCTCACCTGAGAAGTCCAGAGTCGAGAAGGCACAGGCTTCAACAGCTGCACTGCAGGAACTTTCACAATAGCCAAGGCACGGAAGCAACCAAAATGTCCATAAACGAATGAATGGATAAAGAAGAAGTAGTCCATGTACACAATGGAATATTAGCCATGGAAAACAATGAAACACTTCTCTTTGAGGCACCATAGATGAGCCTAGAGATAATCACAGAACATGAGGTAAGTCGGAAAGCAAAAGACATATCTTATGATACCACTTATAGGCGTTATCTAAGAACTGACACAAATGAACATATTTCCACAGAGAAAGACACTCACAGACTTAGAAAACAAACTATGCTTATCTAAAAAGAAAGGTGGGGGGAATGGAAAAATTAAGAGTACACTTACCATACGTGTACAGATACCTATTAAATACGTATATCAAAAAGACCGAACATCTAGCAAGGGAGGTCTATGGAACACTCTGCAATAATTTACATGGGAAGTGGATCTGTACGTGAACATATATATGTAATGTACAAATGAACCAGATTGTGTACACCTAGGACAAACAATATTCTAATCATTACCCTGATAAAAAATTAAAACAAGAAGTAATGTGACATAAACTTATGGGGGTTTTTCTTGGCACATTCCATTGTAATTTACAACCTAGGAACAGGACTTCCAGAAAGGCTCTGCTGCCCTAGTAACCAGATTTGGGAATGGAGAAATGCTGCCGCCTTGTGGCCGTTTCCCACAACAGCAGCTTTAAGCCCAGTGCTAATGGTCACTAAATATTCACACTCATTGCAGGCCTGTAAATGACACCCGCCCTCAAACAAAAAAACCTGGGGTCGAAAATAGAACAAGAAATTCAAAAGAGGGCCACCTTTCAAGAAGGCAATTTCAACCGGTCTATTGTACTCACCGTTTGTTTTGTTTGTTTGTTTAACAGAAATTTAAAACGGTGTGGAAAATGCTGAACATTAGGAATAATTAAACACATGCAAATCCAAATTACAAAAACCTATCAGCTCACACCAGTCAGAAGGGCAATCAGCAAAAATTCTGCAAATAATAAATGCTGAAGGGGTTGTGGAGAAATGCCTACCCTTGGTTCCACGTGGAACATGGTAAGAGCCAGTAATGAAAACACAAAGGAGGTGCCTTGAAAAGGTAAATATTGAGCTACCATTCAATCAAGCATACCCACTTCTGGGCCTATCGCCTGAGAGGATGTGAATCAAAAGGTCACAGGCTGGGCTTCACTGGTGGCGCAGTGGTTGAGAGTCCGCCTGCCTATGCAGGGGACACGGGTTCGTGCCCCAGTCCGAGAAGAACCCACATGCCGCGGAGCGGCTAGTCCCATGAGCTATGGCTGCTGGGCCTGCGTGTCCGGAGCCTGTGCTCTGCAACGGGAGGGGCCACGGCAGTGAGAAGCCCACGTACCACAAAAATTAATAATAATAATAAAGAAACAGGCCGGCGATCCTGCACTCCAGCAATATTTACCATAGCCAACACTTGGAAGCAATGAAAATGTCCATCAACAGAGGAATTCACAAAGAAGAAGTGGTCCACGTACACACCAGAATATGACTCCAATAAAAAAATAAAAATTCATTTTAAAAAACAAAGATAAGTAAGGAGACATCAGGTTTTGGGGGTTTATCCGGGCACATTCCCCTCTAATTTATAACCGAGGACCAACGCTGGCAGGAAGGTCAGATCCCCTAGTAACCAGATTGGGAAGAGCAGAAATGCTGCCGCCCTCTGGCCGTTACCTGCAACAGCAGCTTTAAAACCTGTGTTAAGGGTCACTTCCTATGGACCAGTACTGGAGGGCTGTAAATGAAACCTGCCCTCAAAGTGTCTTGAGGGAAGTAATGGCCAAAATAGTTCAAAATGTCACACATACTTCAAGAAAACAATTTGAAGAGCTAGGCTGTACTCACAGTTTCAAGGAAAAAAGGACATGCCAGAAAGCTCAATTTCAAGGGATTATGAGACACATGCAAATCCAACCACAAAGAGGTATCAGCTCACACTAGTCAGAATAAACATCAGCAAAAAAACTACAAACAATAAATGCTGAAGGCGTGGAGAAGTGCGTACCCTCAACTTGAAGTGGGACGTAACCTGGTAAGAGCCACTAATGAGAACAGAATGGAGGTGCCGTTATAAGGTAAACATTTGGCTACCATAAGATCCAGCAGGCCCACTCCTGGGCCTATAACGTAAGAAGACAGAATTGGAAAGACACAGGCAGGCAAATGTGCATTGCTGCAGTATTACAATAGCCAAGACATGGAAGCAACCAAAAAGTCCATCAACAGATGAGTGGACAAAGAAGAACTGGTACATGTACAGACGGAATATTAGCCAAGGAAAAAAAGGACACAATGTCATTTGCAGCACTGTAGATGAGTCTACAGGTAATCACGCAACATGTAGTAAGTCAGAAAGAGAAAGACACATATTGTATGGTATCACTTATAGGTGTTACCTACAAATTGATACCAGGGAAGATATTTCCACAGAGAAGGGCAATCACAGATTCATTAAACAAACTTATGGTTCACCAATGGAAAGGTGTGAGGATTGGATACATTCGGTCATTGGGGTTAAGAGACATATACAAACACAGGTGAAATATATAATCACCAAAAACCTACGGAATACCAAGAGAAGACTACTCAACATTCTCTCATAACGTACATGGGAAAAGGATCCCAGGAAGAATAGACATAGGTATATGTGTAAAAGAACCACATCTTGCACACCTAGAACAAGCAAAGCATTGTAATCAAACTTGCTGTGATAAAAAATATAACTTCAATTAAAAAAACGAACAAGAAGTAGTGGGACATAAACTTAAGGGGCTTTTTCCTGGCAAATTCCATTCTAAATTACAACCTAGAACACGACTTCCATTGACGTTCTGTTGCCCTAGTAACCAGATTTAGTAAAGGACAGCTGCTGCCACCTTGTGGCCGTTTCACACAACAGCAGCTTTTAACCCAGTGCTAATGGTCAGTTGATATTCAAAATAATTGCAGGCGTGTAAATGACACCTGCCCTGAAAACAAATCCTGGGGTCGTACATCGACCAAAAAATTCGAAAGACGTCCACATTTCAAAACGACAGTTTCAAGAGGCATATTTTATGCACATTTGTCTTATGATTCTTTTTTTCTTTCTTTCGTTAAAAAAACGGGAATGGAAAAAGGCTGAACATCAGGAATTAATAAAGCCATGCAAATCCAGTGTACCAAAACGTTCACCTCACAGCCGTCAGAATGATCATCAGCAAGAAAACTCTACAAAAAATAAGTGCTGAAGGGGTTTTAGAGAACTGCATACCCTTTAGCTGCTGGTGGGATGTAACCTGGTAAGAGCCAGTAGTGAGAACAGAATGGAGGTGCGTTTAAAGGTAAAAACTGAGCTACCATGTGATCTGGTAGGCCCATTGATGGGCCTGTCACCTGAGTAGACCAGAATCAAAAAGAAACAGCCTGCCAGGCCTTCAATTCAGCAACATGTACCATAGCCAAGACCTGGAAGAAACCAAAATGTCCACCAACAGAAAAATGTACCAAGAAGAAGTCGTCCATGTACACAATGGACTATTAGCCATGATAAAGCATGGAACAGTGCCGTTGCCACCACTACAGAAGGATCTAGAGATAATCACCCAACTTGAAGTAAGAAAGAAACCGAAAGACAGATATCCTATGACATCACTTATACGTGTTACCTAAAAATTGATACCCATGAAATAATTTCCAAGAGAAGGACACGCATAGATTCAGAAAACCAAATTATGTATAACCAAATGGAAAGGTGTCGGGAATGTATGAATTAGGTTATGGGGTTTAACAGACATACACTAATACATATGAGATATATATAGATATAGATATAGATATAATCACAAAATACCTATGGAATACGAAGAGAGGTCTACTCAACACTCTATAATAACATACATGGGAAAGGATCCAAAGAGGAATAGACAGATACGTTGATAGGATGAACCAGAAACTGTACACCCAGGAGAATCTACATTTTTATCAAATTTGCTCTGATCATTCATAAAAATTAAATTTCAAAAGCAAACAACAATTTAGGAGATATAAGCTCTTGGGGGTTTGCGCTGGCACATTCCACTCTAATTTGCAGCGTTCTAACATGATTTCCAAGAAAGCTCTGTTGCCCCAAATCCCAGAGTTGGAAATGAAGAAATGCTGCCGCCTTGTGGCCGTTTCCCGCAAGGGCGGCTTGAAACCCACAGCTAATGGTCACTTTACATTCACAAGGACTCAGGGCTCTAAAGGACACCTGCCGTCAAAAAATGTCCTGAGGTAGGGAATGGCAAAAAAAATTCAAAACTGGCAAAATTTTCAAGGAGATAGTATGGAGGGGAAAGTTTTACTCACTCTTTTTCAACAATGAGGAAAATGGATAAAAGCTCAACATCAGGAATTATTAGACTCATGAAAATCTAACCTCCAAAACGGTTTCAACTCACACATGTCAACTACCATCAGCAAAAAGTTTACAAACAATAAATGCTGAAGGGGATTTAGAGAACTGTGTACCCTCTAGCTGCTGGTGAGATGTAAAGTGGTAACAGCCAATACTGAGAACAGAAAGGAGCTGCGTTTAAAAGTAAAACTTGAGCCACCATTCCATTCAGCAGGCCCACCGATGAGCCTCTCACCTGAGAAGTCCAGAGTCGAGAAGGCACAGGCTTCAACAGCTGCACTGCAGGAACTTTCACAATAGCCAAGGCACGGAAGCAACCAAAATGTCCATAAACGAATGAATGGATAAAGAAGAAGTAGTCCATGTACACAATGGAATATTAGCCATGGAAAACAATGAAACGCTTCTCTTTGAGGCACCATAGATGAGCCTAGAGATAATCACAGAACATGAGGTAAGTCGGAAAGCAAAAGACATATCTTATGATACCACTTATAGGCGTTATCTAAGAACTGACACAAATGAACATATTTCCACAGAGAAAGACACTCACAGACTTAGAAAACAAACTATGCTTATCTAAAAAGAAAGGTGGGGGGAATGGAAAAATTAAGAGTACACTTACCATACGTGTACAGATACCTATTAAATACATATATCAAAAAGACTGAACATATAGCAAGGGAGGTCTATGGAACACTCTGCAATAATTTACATGGGAAGTGGATCTGTACGTGAACATATATATGTAACGTACAAACGAACCAGACTGTGTACACCTAGGACAAACAATATTCTAATCATTACCCCGATAAAAAAATTAAAACAAGAAGTAATGTGACATAAACTTATGGGGTTCTTCCTGGCACATTCCATTGTAATTTACAACCTAGGAACAGGACTTCCAGAAAGGCTCTGCTGCCCTAGTAACCAGATTTGGGAATGGAGAAATGCTGCCGCCTTGTGGCCGTTTCCCACAACAGCAGCTTTAAGCCCAGTGCTAATGGTCACTAAATATTCACACTCATTGCAGGCCTGTAAATGACACCTGCCCTCAAAAAAAAAACCTGGGGTCGAAAATAGACCAAGAAATTCAAAAGAGGGCCACCTTTCAAGAAGGCAATTTCAACCGGTCTATTGTACTCACCATTTGTTTTGTTTGTTTGTTTAACAGAAATTTAAAACGGTGTGGAAAATGATGAACATTAGGAATAATTAAACACATGCAAATCCAAATTACAAAAACCTATCAGCTCACACCAGTCAGAAGGGCAATCAGCAAAAATTCTGCAAATAATAAATGCTGAAGGGGTTGTGGAGAAACGCATACCCTTGGTTCAACGTGGAACATGGTAAGAGCCAGTAATGAAAACACAAAGGAGGTGCCTTGAAAAGGTAAATATTGAGCTACCATTCAATCAAGCATACCCACTTCTGGGCCTATCGCCTGAGAGGATGTGAATCAAAAGGTCACAGGCTGGGCTTCACTGGTGGCGCAGTGGTTGAGAGTCCTCCTGCCGATGCAGGGGACACGGGTTCGTGCCCCGGTCCGGGAAGAACCCACATGCCGCGGAGCGGCTAGTCCCATGAGCTATGGCTGCTGCGCCTGCGTGTCTGGAGCCTGTGCTCTGCAATGGGAGGGGCCACGGCAGTGAGAAGCCCACGTACCACAAAAATTAATAATAATAATAAAGAAACAGGCCGGCAATCCTGCACTCCAGCAATATTTACCATAGCCTACACTTGGAAGCAATGAAAATGTGCATCAACAGAGGAATCCACAAAGAAGAAGTGGTCCACGTACACACCAGAATATGACTCAAAGAAAAAAATAAAAATTCATTTTAAAAAACAAAGATAAGTAAGGAGACATCAGGTTTTGGGGGTTTATCCGGGCACATTCCCCTCTAATTTATAACCGAGGACCAACGCTGGCAGGAAGGTCAGATCCCCTAGTAACCAGATTGGGAAGAGCAGAAATGCTGCCGCCCTCTGGCCGTTACCTGCAACAGCAGCTTTAAAACCTGTGTTAAGGGTCACTTCCTATGCACCAGTACTGGAGGGCTGTAAATGAAACCTGCCCTCAAAGTGTCTTGAGGGAAGTAATGGCCAAAATAGTTCAAAATGTCACACATACTTCCAAGAAAACAATTGGAAGAGCTAGGCTGTACTCACAGTTTCAAGGAAAAAAGGACATGCCAGAAAGCTCAATTTCAAGGGATTATGAGACACATGCAAATCCAACCACAAAGAGGTATCAGCTCACACTAGTCAGAATAAACATCAGCAAAAAAACTACAAACAATAAATGATGAAGGTGTTGTGGAGAAGTGCGTACCCTCAACTTGAAGTGGGACGTAACCTGGTAAGAGCCACTAATGAGAACAGAATGGAGGTGCCGTTATAAGGTAAACATTTGGCTACCATAAGATCCAGCAGGCCCACTCCTGGGCCTATAACGTAAGAAGACAGAATTGGAAAGACACAGGCAGGCAAATGTGCATTGCTGCAGTATTACAATAGCCAAGACATGGAAGCAACCAAAAAGTCCATCAACAGATGAGTGGACAAAGAAGAACTGGTACATGTACAGACGGAATATTAGCCAAGGAAAAAAAGGACACAATGTCATTTGCAGCACTGTAGATGAGTCTACAGGTAATCACGCAACATGTAGTAAGTCAGAAAGAGAAAGACACATATTGTATGGTATCACTTATAGGTGTTACCTAAAAATTGATACCAGGGAAGATATTTCCACAGAGAAGGGCAATCACAGATTCATTAAACAAACTTATGGTTCACCAATGGAAAGGTGTGAGGATTGGATACATTCGGTCATTGGGGTTAAGAGACATATACAAACACAGGTGAAATATATAATCACCAAAAACCTACGGAATACCAAGAGAAGACTACTCAACATTCTCTCATAACGTACATGGGAAAAGGATCCCAGGAAGAATAGACATAGGTATATGTGTAAAAGAACCACATCTTGCACACCTAGAACAAGCAAAGCATTGTAATCAAACTTGCTGTGATAAAAAATATAACTTCAATTAAAAAAACGAACAAGAAGTAGTGGGACATAAACTTAAGGGGCTTTTTCCTGGCAAATTCCATTCTAAATTACAACCTAGAACACGACTTCCATTGACGTTCTGTTGCCCTAGTAACCAGATTTAGTAAAGGACAGCTGCTGCCACCTTGTGGCCGTTTCACACAACAGCAGCTTTTAACCCAGTGCTAATGGTCAGTTGATATTCAAAATAATTGCAGGCGTGTAAATGACACCTGCCCTGAAAACAAATCCTGGGGTCGTACATCGACCAAAAAATTCGAAAGACGTCCACATTTCAAAACGACAGTTTCAAGAGGCATATTTTATGCACATTTGTCTTATGATTCTTTTTTTCTTTCTTTCGTTAAAATAACGGGAATGGAAAAAGGCTGAACATCAGGAATTAATAAAGCCATGCAAATCCAGTGTACCAAAACGTTCACCTCACAGCCGTCAGAATGATCATCAGCAAGAAAACTCTACAAAAAATAAGTGCTGAAGGGGTTTTAGAGAACTGCATACCCTTTAGCTGCTGGTGGGATGTAACCTGGTAAGAGCCAGTAGTGAGAACAGAATGGAGGTGCGTTTAAAGGTAAAAATTGAGCTACCATGTGATCTGGTAGGCCCACTGATGGGCCTATCACCTGAGTAGACCAGAATCAAAAAGAAACAGCCTGCCAGGCCTTCAATTCAGCAACATGTACCATAGCCAAGACCTGGAAGAAACCAAAATGTCCACCAACAGAAAAATGTACCAAGAAGAAGGCGTCCATGTACACAATGGACTATTAGCCATGATAAAGCATGGAACAGTGCCGTTGCCACCACTACAGAAGGATCTAGAGATAATCACCCAACTTGAAGTAAGAAAGAAACCGAAAGACAGATATCCTATGACATCACTTATACGTGTTACCTAAAAATTGATACCCATGAAATAATTTCCAAGAGAAGGACACGCATAGATTCAGAAAACCAAATTATGTATAACCAAATGGAAAGGTGTCGGGAATGTATGAATTAGGTTATGGGGTTTAACAGACATATACTAATACATATGATATATATATATATATATATATATATATATATATATATATATATATATATATATAATCACAAAATACCTATGGAATACGAAGAGCGGTCTACTCAACACTCTATAATAACATACATGGGAAAGGATCCAAAGAGGAATAGACAGATACGTTGATAGGATGAACCAGAAACTGTACACCCAGGAGAATCTACATTTTTATCAAATTTGCTCTGATCATTCATAAAAATTAAATTTCAAAAGCAAACAACAATTTAGGAGATATAAGCTCTTGGGGGTTTGCGTTGGCACATTCCACTCTAATTTGCAGCGTTCTAACAGGATTTCCAGGAAAGCTCTGTTGCCCCAAATCCCAGAGTTGGAAATGAAGAAATGCTGCCGCCTTGTGGCCGTTTCCCGCAAGGGCGGCTTGAAACCCACAGCTAATGGTCACTTAACATTCACAAGGACTCAGGGCTCTAAAGGACACCTGCCGTCAAAAAAGGTCCTGAGGTGGGGAATGGCCAAAAAAATTCAAACCTGGCAAAATTTTCAAGGAGATAGTATGGAGGGGAAAGTTTTACTCACTCTTTTTCAACAATGAGGAAAATGGATAAAAGCTCAACATCAGGAATTATTAGACTCATGAAAATCTAACCTCCAAAACGCTTTCAACTCACACATGTCAACTACCATCAGCAAAAAGTTTACAAACAATAAATGCTGAAGGGGATTTAGAGAACTGTGTACCCTCTAGCTGCTGGTGAGATGTAAAGTGGTAACAGCCAATACTGAGAACAGAAAGGAGCTGCGTTTAAAAGTAAAACTTGAGCCACCATTCCATTCAGCAGGCCCACCGATGAGCCTCTCACCTGAGAAGTCCAGAGTCGAGAAGGCACAGGCTTCAACAGCTGCACTGCAGGAACTTTCACAATAGCCAAGGCACGGAAGCAACCAAAATGTCCATAAACGAATGAATGGATAAAGAAGAAGTAGTCCATGTACACAATGGAATATTAGCCATGGAAAACAATGAAACACTTCTCTTTGAGGCACCATAGATGAGCCTAGAGATAATCACAGAACATGAGGTAAGTCGGAAAGCAAAAGACATATCTTATGATACCACTTATAGGCGTTATCTAAGAACTGACACAAATGAACATATTTCCACAGAGAAAGACACTCACAGACTTAGAAAACAAACTATGCTTATCTAAAAAGAAAGGTGGGGGGAATGGAAAAATTAAGAGTACACTTACCATACGTGTACAGATACCTATTAAATACGTATATCAAAAAGACCGAACATCTAGCAAGGGAGGTCTATGGAACACTCTGCAATAATTTACATGGGAAGTGGATCTGTACGTGAACATATATATGTAATGTACAAATGAACCAGATTGTGTACACCTAGGACAAACAATATTCTAATCATTACCCTGATAAAAAATTAAAACAAGAAGTAATGTGACATAAACTTATGGGGGTTTTTCTTGGCACATTCCATTGTAATTTACAACCTAGGAACAGGACTTCCAGAAAGGCTCTGCTGCCCTAGTAACCAGATTTGGGAATGGAGAAATGCTGCCGCCTTGTGGCCGTTTCCCACAACAGCAGCTTTAAGCCCAGTGCTAATGGTCACTAAATATTCACACTCATTGCAGGCCTGTAAATGACACCCGCCCTCAAACAAAAAAACCTGGGGTCGAAAATAGAACAAGAAATTCAAAAGAGGGCCACCTTTCAAGAAGGCAATTTCAACCGGTCTATTGTACTCACCGTTTGTTTTGTTTGTTTGTTTAACAGAAATTTAAAACGGTGTGGAAAATGCTGAACATTAGGAATAATTAAACACATGCAAATCCAAATTACAAAAACCTATCAGCTCACACCAGTCAGAAGGGCAATCAGCAAAAATTCTGCAAATAATAAATGCTGAAGGGGTTGTGGAGAAATGCCTACCCTTGGTTCCACGTGGAACATGGTAAGAGCCAGTAATGAAAACACAAAGGAGGTGCCTTGAAAAGGTAAATATTGAGCTACCATTCAATCAAGCATACCCACTTCTGGGCCTATCGCCTGAGAGGATGTGAATCAAAAGGTCACAGGCTGGGCTTCACTGGTGGCGCAGTGGTTGAGAGTCCGCCTGCCTATGCAGGGGACACGGGTTCGTGCCCCAGTCCGAGAAGAACCCACATGCCGCGGAGCGGCTAGTCCCATGAGCTATGGCTGCTGGGCCTGCGTGTCCGGAGCCTGTGCTCTGCAACGGGAGGGGCCACGGCAGTGAGAAGCCCACGTACCACAAAAATTAATAATAATAATAAAGAAACAGGCCGGCGATCCTGCACTCCAGCAATATTTACCATAGCCAACACTTGGAAGCAATGAAAATGTCCATCAACAGAGGAATTCACAAAGAAGAAGTGGTCCACGTACACACCAGAATATGACTCCAATAAAAAAATAAAAATTCATTTTAAAAAACAAAGATAAGTAAGGAGACATCAGGTTTTGGGGGTTTATCCGGGCACATTCCCCTCTAATTTATAACCGAGGACCAACGCTGGCAGGAAGGTCAGATCCCCTAGTAACCAGATTGGGAAGAGCAGAAATGCTGCCGCCCTCTGGCCGTTACCTGCAACAGCAGCTTTAAAACCTGTGTTAAGGGTCACTTCCTATGGACCAGTACTGGAGGGCTGTAAATGAAACCTGCCCTCAAAGTGTCTTGAGGGAAGTAATGGCCAAAATAGTTCAAAATGTCACACATACTTCAAGAAAACAATTTGAAGAGCTAGGCTGTACTCACAGTTTCAAGGAAAAAAGGACATGCCAGAAAGCTCAATTTCAAGGGATTATGAGACACATGCAAATCCAACCACAAAGAGGTATCAGCTCACACTAGTCAGAATAAACATCAGCAAAAAAACTACAAACAATAAATGCTGAAGGCGTGGAGAAGTGCGTACCCTCAACTTGAAGTGGGACGTAACCTGGTAAGAGCCACTAATGAGAACAGAATGGAGGTGCCGTTATAAGGTAAACATTTGGCTACCATAAGATCCAGCAGGCCCACTCCTGGGCCTATAACGTAAGAAGACAGAATTGGAAAGACACAGGCAGGCAAATGTGCATTGCTGCAGTATTACAATAGCCAAGACATGGAAGCAACCAAAAAGTCCATCAACAGATGAGTGGACAAAGAAGAACTGGTACATGTACAGACGGAATATTAGCCAAGGAAAAAAAGGACACAATGTCATTTGCAGCACTGTAGATGAGTCTACAGGTAATCACGCAACATGTAGTAAGTCAGAAAGAGAAAGACACATATTGTATGGTATCACTTATAGGTGTTACCTACAAATTGATACCAGGGAAGATATTTCCACAGAGAAGGGCAATCACAGATTCATTAAACAAACTTATGGTTCACCAATGGAAAGGTGTGAGGATTGGATACATTCGGTCATTGGGGTTAAGAGACATATACAAACACAGGTGAAATATATAATCACCAAAAACCTACGGAATACCAAGAGAAGACTACTCAACATTCTCTCATAACGTACATGGGAAAAGGATCCCAGGAAGAATAGACATAGGTATATGTGTAAAAGAACCACATCTTGCACACCTAGAACAAGCAAAGCATTGTAATCAAACTTGCTGTGATAAAAAATATAACTTCAATTAAAAAAACGAACAAGAAGTAGTGGGACATAAACTTAAGGGGCTTTTTCCTGGCAAATTCCATTCTAAATTACAACCTAGAACACGACTTCCATCGACGTTCTGTTGCCCTAGTAACCAGATTTAGTAAAGGACAGCTGCTGCCACCTTGTGGCCGTTTCACACAACAGCAGCTTTTAACCCAGTGCTAATGGTCAGTTGATATTCAAAATAATTGCAGGCGTGTAAATGACACCTGCCCTAAAAACAAATCCTGGGGTCGTACATCGACCAAAAAATTCGAAAGATGTCCACATTTCAAAACGACAGTTTCAAGAGGCATATTTTATGCACATTTGTCTTATGATTCTTTTTTTCTTTCTTTCGTTAAAATAACGGGAATGGAAAAAGGCTGAACATCAGGAATTAATAAAGCCATGCAAATCCAGTGTACCAAAACGTTCACCTCACAGCCGTCAGAATGATCATCAGCAAGAAAACTCTACAAAAAATAAGTGCTGAAGGGGTTTTAGAGAACTGCATACCCTTTAGCTGCTGGTGGGATGTAACCTGGTAAGAGCCAGTAGTGAGAACAGAATGGAGGTGCGTTTAAAGGTAAAAATTGAGCTACCATGTGATCTGGTAGGCCCACTGATGGGCCTATCACCTGAGTAGACCAGAATCAAAAAGAAACAGCCTGCCAGGCCTTCAATTCAGCAACATGTACCATAGCCAAGACCTGGAAGAAACCAAAATGTCCACCAACAGAAAAATGTACCAAGAAGAAGGCATCCATGTACACAATGGACTATTAGCCATGATAAAGCATGGCACAGTGCCGTTGCCACCACTACAGAAGGATCTAGAGATAATCACCCAACTTGAAGTAAGAAAGAAACCGAAAGACAGATATTCTATGACATCACTTATACGTGTTACCTAAAAATTGATACCCATGAAATAATTTCCAAGAGAAGGACACGCATAGATTCAGAAAACCAAATTATGTATAACCAAATGGAAAGGTGTCGGGAATGTATGAATTAGGTTATGGGGTTTAACAGACATACACTAATACATATGAGATATATATAGATATAGATATAGATATAATCACAAAATACCTATGGAATACGAAGAGAGGTCTACTCAACACTCTATAATAACATACATGGGAAAGGATCCAAAGAGGAATAGACAGATACGTTGATAGGATGAACCAGAAACTGTACACCCAGGAGAATCTACATTTTTATCAAATTTGCTCTGATCATTCATAAAAATTAAATTTCAAAAGCAAACAACAATTTAGGAGATATAAGCTCTTGGGAGTTTGCGTTGGCACATTCCACTCTAATTTGCAGCGTTCTAACATGATTTCCAGGAAAGCTCTGTTGCCCCAAATCCCAGAGTTGGAAATGAAGAAATGCTGCCGCCTTGTGGCCGTTTCCCGCAAGGGCGGCTTGAAACCCACAGCTAATGGTCACTTAACATTCACAAGGACTCAGGGCTCTAAAGGACACCTGCCGTCAAAAAAGGTCCTGAGGTGGGGAATGGCCAAAAAAATTCAAACCTGGCAAAATTTTCAAGGAGATAGTATGGAGGGGAAAGTTTTACTCACTCTTTTTCAACAATGAGGAAAATGGATAAAAGCTCAACATCAGGAATTATTAGACTCATGAAAATCTAACCTCCAAAACGGTTTCAACTCACACATGTCAACTACCATCAGCAAAAAGTTTACAAACAATAAATGCTGAAGGGGATTTAGAGAACTGTGTACCCTCTAGCTGCTGGTGAGATGTAAAGTGGTAACAGCCAATACTGAGAACAGAAAGGAGCTGCGTTTAAAAGTAAAACTTGAGCCACCATTCCATTCAGCAGGCCCACCGATGAGCCTCTCACCTGAGAAGTCCAGAGTCGAGAAGGCACAGGCTTCAACAGCTGCACTGCAGGAACTTTCACAATAGCCAAGGCACGGAAGCAACCAAAATGTCCATAAACGAATGAATGGATAAAGAAGAAGTAGTCCATGTACACAATGGAATATTAGCCATGGAAAACAATGAAACGCTTCTCTTTGAGGCACCATAGATGAGCCTAGAGATAATCACAGAACATGAGGTAAGTCGGAAAGCAAAAGACATATCTTATGATACCACTTATAGGCGTTATCTAAGAACTGACACAAATGAACATATTTCCACAGAGAAAGACACTCACAGACTTAGAAAACAAACTATGCTTATCTAAAAAGAAAGGTGGGGGGAATGGAAAAATTAAGAGTACACTTACCATACGTGTACAGATACCTATTAAATACATATATCAAAAAGACCGAACATCTAGCAAGGGAGGTCTATGGAACACTCTGCAATAATTTACATGGGAAGTGGATCTGTACGTGAACATATATATGTAATGTACAAATGAACCAGATTGTGTACACCTAGGACAAACAATATTCTAATCATTACCTTGATAAAAAATTAAAACAAGAAGTAATGTGACATAAACTTATGGGGGTTTTTCTTGGCACATTCCATTGTAATTTACAACCTAGGAACAGGACTTCCAGAAAGGCTCTGCTGCCCTAGTAACCAGATTTGGGAATGGAGAAATGCTGCCGCCTTGTGGCCGTTTCCCACAACAGCAGCTTTAAGCCCAGTGCTAATGGTCACTAAATATTCACACTCATTGCAGGCCTGTAAATGACACCCGCCCTCAAAAAAAAAAACCTGGGGTCGAAAATAGAACAAGAAATTCAAAAGAGGGCCACCTTTCAAGAAGGCAATTTCAACCGGTCTATTGTACTCACCGTTTGTTTTGTTTGTTTGTTTAACAGAAATTTAAAACGGTGTGGAAAATGCTGAACATTAGGAATAATTAAACACATGCAAATCCAAATTACAAAAACCTATCAGCTCACACCAGTCAGAAGGTCAATCAGCAAAAATTCTGCAAATAATAAATGCTGAAGGGGTTGTGGAGAAATGCCTACCCTTGGTTCCACGTGGAACATGGTAAGAGCCAGTAATGAAAACACAAAGGAGGTGCCTTGAAAAGGTAAATATTGAGCTACCATTCAATCAAGCATACCCACTTCTGGGCCTATCGCCTGAGAGGATGTGAATCAAAAGGTCACAGGCTGGGCTTCACTGGTGGCGCATTGGTTGAGAGTCCGCCTGCCGATGCAGGGGACACGGGTTCGTGCCCCAGTCCGAGAAGAACCCACATGCCGCGGAGCGGCTAGTCCCATGAGCTATGGCTGCTGGGCCTGCGCGTCCGGAGCCTGTGCTCTGCAACGGGAGGGGCCACGGCAGTGAGAAGCCCACGTACCACAAAAATTAATAATAATAATAAAGAAACAGGCCGGCGATCCTGCACTCCAGCAATATTTACCATAGCCAACACTTGGAAGCAATGAAAATGTCCATCAACAGAGGAATTCACAAAGAAGAAGTGGTCCACGTACACACCAGAATATGACTCCAATAAAAAAATAAAAATTCATTTTAAAAAACAAAGATAAGTAAGGAGACATCAGGTTTTGGGGGTTTATCCGGGCACATTCCCCTCTAATTTATAACCGAGGACCAACGCTGGCAGGAAGGTCAGATCCCCTAGTAACCAGATTGGGAAGAGCAGAAATGCTGCCGCCCTCTGGCCGTTACCTGCAACAGCAGCTTTAAAACCTGTGTTAAGGGTCACTTCCTATGCACCAGTACTGGAGGGCTGTAAATGAAACCTGCCCTCAAAGTGTCTTGAGGGAAGTAATGGCCAAAATAGTTCAAAATGTCACACATACTTCAAGAAAACAATTTGAAGAGCTAGGCTGTACTCACAGTTTCAAGGAAAAAAGGACATGCCAGAAAGCTCAATTTCAAG
This sequence comes from Mesoplodon bidens, assembly GCF_964165515.1. Lineage (NCBI taxonomy): Eukaryota > Metazoa > Chordata > Mammalia > Artiodactyla > Ziphiidae > Mesoplodon > Mesoplodon bidens. Next base: position 129,054 of record NW_027672484.1, read on the forward strand.
GGATTATGAGACACATGCAAATCCAACCACAAAGAGGTATCAGCTCACACTAGTCAGAATAAACATCAGCAAAAAAACTACAAACAATAAATGCTGAAGGTGTTGTGGAGAAGTGCGTACCCTCAACTTGAAGTGGGACGTAACCTGGTAAGAGCCACTAATGAGAACAGAATGGAGGTGCCGTTATAAGGTAAACATTTGGCTACCATAAGATCCAGCAGGCCCACTCCTGGGCCTATAACGTAAGAAGACAGAATTGGAAAGACACAGGCAGGCAAATGTGCATTGCTGCAGTATTACAATAGCCAAGACATGGAAGCAACCAAAAAGTCCATCAACAGATGAGTGGACAAAGAAGAACTGGTACATGTACAGACGGAATATTAGCCAAGGAAAAAAAGGACACAATGTCATTTGCAGCACTGTAGATGAGTCTACAGGTAATCACGCAACATGTAGTAAGTCAGAAAGAGAAAGACACATATTGTATGGTATCACTTATAGGTGTTACCTACAAATTGATACCAGGGAAGATATTTCCACAGAGAAGGGCAATCACAGATTCATTAAACAAACTTATGGTTCACCAATGGAAAGGTGTGAGGATTGGATACATTCGGTCATTGGGGTTAAGAGACATATACAAACACAGGTGAAATATATAATCACCAAAAACCTACGGAATACCAAGAGAAGACTACTCAACATTCTCTCATAACGTACATGGGAAAAGGATCCCAGGAAGAATAGACATAGGTATATGTGTAAAAGAACCACATCTTGCACACCTAGAACAAGCAAAGCATTGTAATCAAACTTGCTGTGATAAAAAATATAACTTCAATTAAAAAAACGAACAAGAAGTAGTGGGACATAAACTTAAGGGGCTTTTTCCTGGCAAATTCCATTCTAAATTACAACCTAGAACACGACTTCCATCGACGTTCTGTTGCCCTAGTAACCAGATTTAGTAAAGGACAGCTGCTGCCACCTTGTGGCCGTTTCACACAACAGCAGCTTTTAACCCAGTGCTAATGGTCAGTTGATATTCAAAATAATTGCAGGCGTGTAAATGACACCTGCCCTGAAAACAAATCCTGGGGTCGTACATCGACCAAAAAATTCGAAAGACGTCCACATTTCAAAACGACAGTTTCAAGAGGCATATTTTATGCACATTTGTCTTATGATTCTTTTTTTCTTTCTTTCGTTAAAATAACGGGAATGGAAAAAGGCTGAACATCAGGAATTAATAAAGCCATGCAAATCCAGTGTACCAAAACGTTCACCTCACAGCCGTCAGAATGATCATCAGCAAGAAAACTCTACAAAAAATAAGTGCTGAAGGGGTTTTAGAGAACTGCATACCCTTTAGCTGCTGGTGGGATGTAACCTGGTAAGAGCCAGTAGTGAGAACAGAATGGAGGTGCGTTTAAAGGTAAAAATTGAGCTACCATGTGATCTGGTAGGCCCACTGATGGGCCTATCACCTGAGTAGACCAGAATCAAAAAGAAACAGCCTGCCAGGCTTTCAATTCAGCAACATGTACCATAGCCAAGACCTGGAAGAAACCAAAATGTCCACCAACAGAAAAATGTACCAAGAAGAAGGCGTCCATGTACACAATGGACTATTAGCCATGATAAAGCATGGAACAGTGCCGTTGCCACCACTACAGAAGGATCTAGAGATAATCACCCAACTTGAAGTAAGAAAGAAACCGAAAGACAGATATCCTATGACATCACTTATACGTGTTACCTAAAAATTGATACCCATGAAATAATTTCCAAGAGAAGGACACGCATAGATTCAGAAAACCAAATTATGTATAACCAAATGGAAAGGTGTCGGGAATGTATGAATTAGGTTATGGGGTTTAACAGACATACACTAATACATATGAGATATATATAGATATAGATATAGATATAATCACAAAATACCTATGGAATACGAAGAGAGGTCTACTCAACACTCTATAATAACATACATGGGAAAGGATCCAAAGAGGAATAGACAGATACGTTGATAGGATGAACCAGAAACTGTACACCCAGGAGAATCTACATTTTTATCAAATTTGCTCTGATCATTCATAAAAATTAAATTTCAAAAGCAAACAACAATTTAGGAGATATAAGCTCTTGGGGGTTTGCGCTGGCACATTCCACTCTAATTTGCAGCGTTCTAACATGATTTCCAAGAAAGCTCTGTTGCCCCAAATCCCAGAGTTGGAAATGAAGAAATGCTGCCGCCTTGTGGCCGTTTCCCGCAAGGGCGGCTTGAAACCCACAGCTAATGGTCACTTTACATTCACAAGGACTCAGGGCTCTAAAGGACACCTGCCGTCAAAAAATGTCCTGAGGTAGGGAATGGCCAAAAAAATTCAAAACTGGCAAAATTTTCAAGGAGATAGTATGGAGGGGAAAGTTTTACTCACTCTTTTTCAACAATGAGGAAAATGGATAAAAGCTCAACATCAGGAATTATTAGACTCATGAAAATCTAACCTCCAAAACGGTTTCAACTCACACATGTCAACTACCATCAGCAAAAAGTTTACAAACAATAAATGCTGAAGGGGATTTAGAGAACTGTGTACCCTCTAGCTGCTGGTGAGATGTAAAGTGGTAACAGCCAATACTGAGAACAGAAAGGAGCTGCGTTTAAAAGTAAAACTTGAGCCACCATTCCATTCAGCAGGCCCACCGATGAGCCTCTCACCTGAGAAGTCCAGAGTCGAGAAGGCACAGGCTTCAACAGCTGCACTGCAGGAACTTTCACAATAGCCAAGGCACGGAAGCAACCAAAATGTCCATAAACGAATGAATGGATAAAGAAGAAGTAGTCCATGTACACAATGGAATATTAGCCATGGAAAACAATGAAACGCTTCTCTTTGAGGCACCATAGATGAGCCTAGAGATAATCACAGAACATGAGGTAAGTCGGAAAGCAAAAGACATATCTTATGATACCACTTATAGGCGTTATCTAAGAACTGACACAAATGAACATATTTCCACAGAGAAAGACACTCACAGACTTAGAAAACAAACTATGCTTATCTAAAAAGAAAGGTGGGGGGAATGGAAAAATTAAGAGTACACTTACCATACGTGTACAGATACCTATTAAATACATATATCAAAAAGACTGAACATATAGCAAGGGAGGTCTATGGAACACTCTGCAATAATTTACATGGGAAGTGGATCTGTACGTGAACATATATATGTAACGTACAAACGAACCAGACTGTGTACACCTAGGACAAACAATATTCTAATCATTACCCCGATAAAAAAATTAAAACAAGAAGTAATGTGACATAAACTTATGGGGTTTTTCCTGGCACATTCCATTGTAATTTACAACCTAGGAACAGGACTTCCAGAAAGGCTCTGCTGCCCTAGTAACCAGATTTGGGAATGGAGAAATGCTGCCGCCTTGTGGCCGTTTCCCACAACAGCAGCTTTAAGCCCAGTGCTAATGGTCACTAAATATTCACACTCATTGCAGGCCTGTAAATGACACCTGCCCTCAAAAAAAAAACCTGGGGTCGAAAATAGACCAAGAAATTCAAAAGAGGGCCACCTTTCAAGAAGGCAATTTCAACCGGTCTATTGTACTCACCATTTGTTTTGTTTGTTTGTTTAACAGAAATTTAAAACGGTGTGGAAAATGATGAACTTTAGGAATAATTAAACACATGCAAATCCAAATTACAAAAACCTATCAGCTCACACCAGTCAGAAGGGCAATCAGCAAAAATTCTGCAAATAATAAATGCTGAAGGGGTTGTGGAGAAACGCATACCCTTGGTTCAACGTGGAACATGGTAAGAGCCAGTAATGAAAACACAAAGGAGGTGCCTTGAAAAGGTAAATATTGAGCTACCATTCAATCAAGCATACCCACTTCTGGGCCTATCGCCTGAGAGGATGTGAATCAAAAGGTCACAGGCTGGGCTTCACTGGTGGCGCAGTGGTTGAGAGTCCTCCTGCCGATGCAGGGGACACGGGTTCGTGCCCCGGTCCGGGAAGAACCCACATGCCGCGGAGCGGCTAGTCCCATGAGCTATGGCTGCTGCGCCTGCGTGTCTGGAGCCTGTGCTCTGCAACGGGAGGGGCCACGGCAGTGAGAAGCCCACGTACCACAAAAATTAATAATAATAATAAAGAAACAGGCCGGCGATCCTGCACTCCAGCAATATTTACCATAGCCTACACTTGGAAGCAATGAAAATGTGCATCAACAGAGGAATCCACAAAGAAGAAGTGGTCCACGTACACACCAGAATATGACTCCAATAAAAAAATAAAAATTCATTTTAAAAAACAAAGATAAGTAAGGAGACATCAGGTTTTGGGGGTTTATCCGGGCACATTCCCCTCTAATTTATAACCGAGGACCAACGCAGGCAGGAAGGTCAGATCCCCTAGTAACCAGATTGGGAAGAGCAGAAATGCTGCCGCCCTCTGGCCGTTACCTGCAACAGCAGCTTTAAAACCTGTGTTAAGGGTCACTTCCTATGCACCAGTACTGGAGGGCTGTAAATGAAACCTGCCCTCAAAGTGTCTTGAGGGAAGTAATGGCCAAAATAGTTCAAAATGTCACACATACTTCAAGAAAACAATTTGAAGAGCTAGGCTGTACTCACAGTTTCAAGGAAAAAAGGACATGCCAGAAAGCTCAATTTCAAGGGATTATGAGACACATGCAAATCCAACCACAAAGAGGTATCAGCTCACACTAGTCAGAATAAACATCAGCAAAAAAACTACAAACAATAAATGCTGAAGGTGTTGTGGAGAAGTGCGTACCCTCAACTTGAAGTGGGACGTAACCTGGTAAGAGCCACTAATGAGAACAGAATGGAGGTGCCGTTATAAGGTAAACATTTGGCTACCATAAGATCCAGCAGGCCCACTCCTGGGCCTATAACGTAAGAAGACAGAATTGGAAAGACACAGGCAGGCAAATGTGCATTGCTGCAGTATTACAATAGCCAAGACATGGAAGCAACCAAAAAGTCCATCAACAGATGAGTGGACAAAGAAGAACTGGTACATGTACAGACGGAATATTAGCCAAGGAAAAAAAGGACACAATGTCATTTGCAGCACTGTAGATGAGTCTACAGGTAATCACGCAACATGTAGTAAGTCAGAAAGAGAAAGACACATATTGTATGGTATCACTTATAGGTGTTACCTACAAATTGATACCAGGGAAGATATTTCCACAGAGAAGGGCAATCACAGATTCATTAAACAAACTTATGGTTCACCAATGGAAAGGTGTGAGGATTGGATACATTCGGTCATTGGGGTTAAGAGACATATACAAACACAGGTGAAATATATAATCACCAAAAACCTACGGAATACCAAGAGAAGACTACTCAACATTCTCTCATAACGTACATGGGAAAAGGATCCCAGGAAGAATAGACATAGGTATATGTGTAAAAGAACCACATCTTGCACACCTAGAACAAGCAAAGCATTGTAATCAAACTTGCTGTGATAAAAAATATAACTTCAATTAAAAAAACGAACAAGAAGTAGTGGGACATAAACTTAAGGGGCTTTTTCCTGGCAAATTCCATTCTAAATTACAACCTAGAACACGACTTCCATCGACGTTCTGTTGCCCTAGTAACCAGATTTAGTAAAGGACAGCTGCTGCCACCTTGTGGCCGTTTCACACAACAGCAGCTTTTAACCCAGTGCTAATGGTCAGTTGATATTCAAAATAATTGCAGGCGTGTAAATGACACCTGCCCTGAAAACAAATCCTGGGGTCGTACATCGACCAAAAAATTCGAAAGACGTCCACATTTCAAAACGACAGTTTCAAGAGGCATATTTTATGCACATTTGTCTTATGATTCTTTTTTTCTTTCTTTCGTTAAAATAACGGGAATGGAAAAAGGCTGAACATCAGGAATTAATAAAGCCATGCAAATCCAGTGTACCAAAACGTTCACCTCACAGCCGTCAGAATGATCATCAGCAAGAAAACTCTACAAAAAATAAGTGCTGAAGGGGTTTTAGAGAACTGCATACCCTTTAGCTGCTGGTGGGATGTAACCTGGTAAGAGCCAGTAGTGAGAACAGAATGGAGGTGCGTTTAAAGGTAAAAATTGAGCTACCATGTGATCTGGTAGGCCCACTGATGGGCCTATCACCTGAGTAGACCAGAATCAAAAAGAAACAGCCTGCCAGGCTTTCAATTCAGCAACATGTACCATAGCCAAGACCTGGAAGAAACCAAAATGTCCACCAACAGAAAAATGTACCAAGAAGAAGGCGTCCATGTACACAATGGACTATTAGCCATGATAAAGCATGGAACAGTGCCGTTGCCACCACTACAGAAGGATCTAGAGATAATCACCCAACTTGAAGTAAGAAAGAAACCGAAAGACAGATATCCTATGACATCACTTATACGTGTTACCTAAAAATTGATACCCATGAAATAATTTCCAAGAGAAGGACACGCATAGATTCAGAAAACCAAATTATGTATAACCAAATGGAAAGGTGTCGGGAATGTATGAATTAGGTTATGGGGTTTAACAGACATACACTAATACATATGAGATATATATAGATATAGATATAGATATAATCACAAAATACCTATGGAATACGAAGAGAGGTCTACTCAACACTCTATAATAACATACATGGGAAAGGATCCAAAGAGGAATAGACAGATACGTTGATAGGATGAACCAGAAACTGTACACCCAGGAGAATCTACATTTTTATCAAATTTGCTCTGATCATTCATAAAAATTAAATTTCAAAAGCAAACAACAATTTAGGAGATATAAGCTCTTGGGGGTTTGCGCTGGCACATTCCACTCTAATTTGCAGCGTTCTAACATGATTTCCAAGAAAGCTCTGTTGCCCCAAATCCCAGAGTTGGAAATGAAGAAATGCTGCCGCCTTGTGGCCGTTTCCCGCAAGGGCGGCTTGAAACCCACAGCTAATGGTCACTTAACATTCACAAGGACTCAGGGCTCTAAAGGACACCTGCCGTCAAAAAAGGTCCTGAGGTGGGGAATGGCCAAAAAAATTCAAACCTGGCAAAATTTTCAAGGAGATAGTATGGAGGGGAAAGTTTTACTCACTCTTTTTCAACAATGAGGAAAATGGATAAAAGCTCAACATCAGGAATTATTAGACTCATGAAAATCTAACCTCCAAAACGGTTTCAACTCACACATGTCAACTACCATCAGCAAAAAGTTTACAAACAATAAATGCTGAAGGGGATTTAGAGAACTGTGTACCCTCTAGCTGCTGGTGAGATGTAAAGTGGTAACAGCCAATACTGAGAACAGAAAGGAGCTGCGTTTAAAAGTAAAACTTGAGCCACCATTCCATTCAGCAGGCCCACCGATGAGCCTCTCACCTGAGAAGTCCAGAGTCGAGAAGGCACAGGCTTCAACAGCTGCACTGCAGGAACTTTCACAATAGCCAAGGCACGGAAGCAACCAAAATGTCCATAAACGAATGAATGGATAAAGAAGAAGTAGTCCATGTACACAATGGAATATTAGCCATGGAAAACAATGAAACGCTTCTCTTTGAGGCACCATAGATGAGCCTAGAGATAATCACAGAACATGAGGTAAGTCGGAAAGCAAAAGACATATCTTATGATACCACTTATAGGCGTTATCTAAGAACTGACACAAATGAACATATTTCCACAGAGAAAGACACTCACAGACTTAGAAAACAAACTATGCTTATCTAAAAAGAAAGGTGGGGGGAATGGAAAAATTAAGAGTACACTTACCATACGTGTACAGATACCTATTAAATACATATATCAAAAAGACCGAACATCTAGCAAGGGAGGTCTATGGAACACTCTGCAATAATTTACATGGGAAGTGGATCTGTACGTGAACATATATATGTAATGTACAAATGAACCAGATTGTGTACACCTAGGACAAACAATATTCTAATCATTACCTTGATAAAAAATTAAAACAAGAAGTAATGTGACATAAACTTATGGGGGTTTTTCTTGGCACATTCCATTGTAATTTACAACCTAGGAACAGGACTTCCAGAAAGGCTCTGCTGCCCTAGTAACCAGATTTGGGAATGGAGAAATGCTGCCGCCTTGTGGCCGTTTCCCACAACAGCAGCTTTAAGCCCAGTGCTAATGGTCACTAAATATTCACACTCATTGCAGGCCTGTAAATGACACCCGCCCTCAAAAAAAAAAACCTGGGGTCGAAAATAGAACAAGAAATTCAAAAGAGGGCCACCTTTCAAGAAGGCAATTTCAACCGGTCTATTGTACTCACCGTTTGTTTTGTTTGTTTGTTTAACAGAAATTTAAAACGGTGTGGAAAATGCTGAACATTAGGAATAATTAAACACATGCAAATCCAAATTACAAAAACCTATCAGCTCACACCAGTCAGAAGGTCAATCAGCAAAAATTCTGCAAATAATAAATGCTGAAGGGGTTGTGGAGAAATGCCTACCCTTGGTTCCACGTGGAACATGGTAAGAGCCAGTAATGAAAACACAAAGGAGGTGCCTTGAAAAGGTAAATATTGAGCTACCATTCAATCAAGCATACCCACTTCTGGGCCTATCGCCTGAGAGGATGTGAATCAAAAGGTCACAGGCTGGGCTTCACTGGTGGCGCATTGGTTGAGAGTCCGCCTGCCGATGCAGGGGACACGGGTTCGTGCCCCAGTCCGAGAAGAACCCACATGCCGCGGAGCGGCTAGTCCCATGAGCTATGGCTGCTGGGCCTGCGCGTCCGGAGCCTGTGCTCTGCAACGGGAGGGGCCACGGCAGTGAGAAGCCCACGTACCACAAAAATTAATAATAATAATAAAGAAACAGGCCGGCGATCCTGCACTCCAGCAATATTTACCATAGCCAACACTTGGAAGCAATGAAAATGTCCATCAACAGAGGAATTCACAAAGAAGAAGTGGTCCACGTACACACCAGAATATGACTCCAATAAAAAAATAAAAATTCATTTTAAAAAACAAAGATAAGTAAGGAGACATCAGGTTTTGGGGGTTTATCCGGGCACATTCCCCTCTAATTTATAACCGAGGACCAACGCTGGCAGGAAGGTCAGATCCCCTAGTAACCAGATTGGGAAGAGCAGAAATGCTGCCGCCCTCTGGCCGTTACCTGCAACAGCAGCTTTAAAACCTGTGTTAAGGGTCACTTCCTATGCACCAGTACTGGAGGGCTGTAAATGAAACCTGCCCTCAAAGTGTCTTGAGGGAAGTAATGGCCAAAATAGTTCAAAATGTCACACATACTTCAAGAAAACAATTTGAAGAGCTAGGCTGTACTCACAGTTTCAAGGAAAAAAGGACATGCCAGAAAGCTCAATTTCAAGGGATTATGAGACACATGCAAATCCAACCACAAAGAGGTATCAGCTCACACTAGTCAGAATAAACATCAGCAAAAAAACTACAAACAATAAATGCTGAAGGTGTTGTGGAGAAGTGCGTACCCTCAACTTGAAGTGGGACGTAACCTGGTAAGAGCCACTAATGAGAACAGAATGGAGGTGCCGTTATAAGGTAAACATTTGGCTACCATAAGATCCAGCAGGCCCACTCCTGGGCCTATAACGTAAGAAGACAGAATTGGAAAGACACAGGCAGGCAAATGTGCATTGCTGCAGTATTACAATAGCCAAGACATGGAAGCAACCAAAAAGTCCATCAACAGATGAGTGGACAAAGAAGAACTGGTACATGTACAGACGGAATATTAGCCAAGGAAAAAAAGGACACAATGTCATTTGCAGCACTGTAGATGAGTCTACAGGTAATCACGCAACATGTAGTAAGTCAGAAAGAGAAAGACACATATTGTATGGTATCACTTATAGGTGTTACCTACAAATTGATACCAGGGAAGATATTTCCACAGAGAAGGGCAATCACAGATTCATTAAACAAACTTATGGTTCACCAATGGAAAGGTGTGAGGATTGGATACATTCGGTCATTGGGGTTAAGAGACATATACAAACACAGGTGAAATATATAATCACCAAAAACCTACGGAATACCAAGAGAAGACTACTCAACATTCTCTCATAACGTACATGGGAAAAGGATCCCAGGAAGAATAGACATAGGTATATGTGTAAAAGAACCACATCTTGCACACCTAGAACAAGCAAAGCATTGTAATCAAACTTGCTGTGATAAAAAATATAACTTCAATTAAAAAAACGAACAAGAAGTAGTGGGACATAAACTTAAGGGGCTTTTTCCTGGCAAATTCCATTCTAAATTACAACCTAGAACACGACTTCCATCGACGTTCTGTTGCCCTAGTAACCAGATTTAGTAAAGGACAGCTGCTGCCACCTTGTGGCCGTTTCACACAACAGCAGCTTTTAACCCAGTGCTAATGGTCAGTTGATATTCAAAATAATTGCAGGCGTGTAAATGACACCTGCCCTGAAAACAAATCCTGGGGTCGTACATCGACCAAAAAATTCGAAAGACGTCCACATTTCAAAACGACAGTTTCAAGAGGCATATTTTATGCACATTTGTCTTATGATTCTTTTTTTCTTTCTTTCGTTAAAATAACGGGAATGGAAAAAGGCTGAACATCAGGAATTAATAAAGCCATGCAAATCCAGTGTACCAAAACGTTCACCTCACAGCCGTCAGAATGATCATCAGCAAGAAAACTCTACAAAAAATAAGTGCTGAAGGGGTTTTAGAGAACTGCATACCCTTTAGCTGCTGGTGGGATGTAACCTGGTAAGAGCCAGTAGTGAGAACAGAATGGAGGTGCGTTTAAAGGTAAAAATTGAGCTACCATGTGATCTGGTAGGCCCACTGATGGGCCTATCACCTGAGTAGACCAGAATCAAAAAGAAACAGCCTGCCAGGCTTTCAATTCAGCAACATGTACCATAGCCAAGACCTGGAAGAAACCAAAATGTCCACCAACAGAAAAATGTACCAAGAAGAAGGCGTCCATGTACACAATGGACTATTAGCCATGATAAAGCATGGAACAGTGCCGTTGCCACCACTACAGAAGGATCTAGAGATAATCACCCAACTTGAAGTAAGAAAGAAACCGAAAGACAGATATCCTATGACATCACTTATACGTGTTACCTAAAAATTGATACCCATGAAATAATTTCCAAGAGAAGGACACGCATAGATTCAGAAAACCAAATTATGTATAACCAAATGGAAAGGTGTCGGGAATGTATGAATTAGGTTATGGGGTTTAACAGACATACACTAATACATATGAGATATATATAGATATAGATATAGATATAATCACAAAATACCTATGGAATACGAAGAGAGGTCTACTCAACACTCTATAATAACATACATGGGAAAGGATCCAAAGAGGAATAGACAGATACGTTGATAGGATGAACCAGAAACTGTACACCCAGGAGAATCTACATTTTTATCAAATTTGCTCTGATCATTCATAAAAATTAAATTTCAAAAGCAAACAACAATTTAGGAGATATAAGCTCTTGGGGGTTTGCGCTGGCACATTCCACTCTAATTTGCAGCGTTCTAACATGATTTCCAAGAAAGCTCTGTTGCCCCAAATCCCAGAGTTGGAAATGAAGAAATGCTGCCGCCTTGTGGCCGTTTCCCGCAAGGGCGGCTTGAAACCCACAGCTAATGGTCACTTTACATTCACAAGGACTCAGGGCTCTAAAGGACACCTGCCGTCAAAAAATGTCCTGAGGTAGGGAATGGCCAAAAAAATTCAAAACTGGCAAAATTTTCAAGGAGATAGTATGGAGGGGAAAGTTTTACTCACTCTTTTTCAACAATGAGGAAAATGGATAAAAGCTCAACATCAGGAATTATTAGACTCATGAAAATCTAACCTCCAAAACGGTTTCAACTCACACATGTCAACTACCATCAGCAAAAAGTTTACAAACAATAAATGCTGAAGGGGATTTAGAGAACTGTGTACCCTCTAGCTGCTGGTGAGATGTAAAGTGGTAACAGCCAATACTGAGAACAGAAAGGAGCTGCGTTTAAAAGTAAAACTTGAGCCACCATTCCATTCAGCAGGCCCACCGATGAGCCTCTCACCTGAGAAGTCCAGAGTCGAGAAGGCACAGGCTTCAACAGCTGCACTGCAGGAACTTTCACAATAGCCAAGGCACGGAAGCAACCAAAATGTCCATAAACGAATGAATGGATAAAGAAGAAGTAGTCCATGTACACAATGGAATATTAGCCATGGAAAACAATGAAACGCTTCTCTTTGAGGCACCATAGATGAGCCTAGAGATAATCACAGAACATGAGGTAAGTCGGAAAGCAAAAGACATATCTTATGATACCACTTATAGGCGTTATCTAAGAACTGACACAAATGAACATATTTCCACAGAGAAAGACACTCACAGACTTAGAAAACAAACTATGCTTATCTAAAAAGAAAGGTGGGGGGAATGGAAAAATTAAGAGTACACTTACCATACGTGTACAGATACCTATTAAATACATATATCAAAAAGACTGAACATATAGCAAGGGAGGTCTATGGAACACTCTGCAATAATTTACATGGGAAGTGGATCTGTACGTGAACATATATATGTAACGTACAAACGAACCAGACTGTGTACACCTAGGACAAACAATATTCTAATCATTACCCCGATAAAAAAATTAAAACAAGAAGTAATGTGACATAAACTTATGGGGTTTTTCCTGGCACATTCCATTGTAATTTACAACCTAGGAACAGGACTTCCAGAAAGGCTCTGCTGCCCTAGTAACCAGATTTGGGAATGGAGAAATGCTGCCGCCTTGTGGCCGTTTCCCACAACAGCAGCTTTAAGCCCAGTGCTAATGGTCACTAAATATTCACACTCATTGCAGGCCTGTAAATGACACCTGCCCTCAAAAAAAAAACCTGGGGTCGAAAATAGACCAAGAAATTCAAAAGAGGGCCACCTTTCAAGAAGGCAATTTCAACCGGTCTATTGTACTCACCATTTGTTTTGTTTGTTTGTTTAACAGAAATTTAAAACGGTGTGGAAAATGATGAACTTTAGGAATAATTAAACACATGCAAATCCAAATTACAAAAACCTATCAGCTCACACCAGTCAGAAGGGCAATCAGCAAAAATTCTGCAAATAATAAATGCTGAAGGGGTTGTGGAGAAACGCATACCCTTGGTTCAACGTGGAACATGGTAAGAGCCAGTAATGAAAACACAAAGGAGGTGCCTTGAAAAGGTAAATATTGAGCTACCATTCAATCAAGCATACCCACTTCTGGGCCTATCGCCTGAGAGGATGTGAATCAAAAGGTCACAGGCTGGGCTTCACTGGTGGCGCAGTGGTTGAGAGTCCTCCTGCCGATGCAGGGGACACGGGTTCGTGCCCCGGTCCGGGAAGAACCCACATGCCGCGGAGCGGCTAGTCCCATGAGCTATGGCTGCTGCGCCTGCGTGTCTGGAGCCTGTGCTCTGCAACGGGAGGGGCCACGGCAGTGAGAAGCCCACGTACCACAAAAATTAATAATAATAATAAAGAAACAGGCCGGCGATCCTGCACTCCAGCAATATTTACCATAGCCTACACTTGGAAGCAATGAAAATGTGCATCAACAGAGGAATCCACAAAGAAGAAGTGGTCCACGTACACACCAGAATATGACTCCAATAAAAAAATAAAAATTCATTTTAAAAAACAAAGATAAGTAAGGAGACATCAGGTTTTGGGGGTTTATCCGGGCACATTCCCCTCTAATTTATAACCGAGGACCAACGCAGGCAGGAAGGTCAGATCCCCTAGTAACCAGATTGGGAAGAGCAGAAATGCTGCCGCCCTCTGGCCGTTACCTGCAACAGCAGCTTTAAAACCTGTGTTAAGGGTCACTTCCTATGCACCAGTACTGGAGGGCTGTAAATGAAACCTGCCCTCAAAGTGTCTTGAGGGAAGTAATGGCCAAAATAGTTCAAAATGTCACACATACTTCAAGAAAACAATTTGAAGAGCTAGGCTGTACTCACAGTTTCAAGGAAAAAAGGACATGCCAGAAAGCTCAATTTCAAGGGATTATGAGACACATGCAAATCCAACCACAAAGAGGTATCAGCTCACACTAGTCAGAATAAACATCAGCAAAAAAACTACAAACAATAAATGCTGAAGGTGTTGTGGAGAAGTGCGTACCCTCAACTTGAAGTGGGACGTAACCTGGTAAGAGCCACTAATGAGAACAGAATGGAGGTGCCGTTATAAGGTAAACATTTGGCTACCATAAGATCCAGCAGGCCCACTCCTGGGCCTATAACGTAAGAAGACAGAATTGGAAAGACACAGGCAGGCAAATGTGCATTGCTGCAGTATTACAATAGCCAAGACATGGAAGCAACCAAAAAGTCCATCAACAGATGAGTGGACAAAGAAGAACTGGTACATGTACAGACGGAATATTAGCCAAGGAAAAAAAGGACACAATGTCATTTGCAGCACTGTAGATGAGTCTACAGGTAATCACGCAACATGTAGTAAGTCAGAAAGAGAAAGACACATATTGTATGGTATCACTTATAGGTGTTACCTACAAATTGATACCAGGGAAGATATTTCCACAGAGAAGGGCAATCACAGATTCATTAAACAAACTTATGGTTCACCAATGGAAAGGTGTGAGGATTGGATACATTCGGTCATTGGGGTTAAGAGACATATACAAACACAGGTGAAATATATAATCACCAAAAACCTACGGAATACCAAGAGAAGACTACTCAACATTCTCTCATAACGTACATGGGAAAAGGATCCCAGGAAGAATAGACATAGGTATATGTGTAAAAGAACCACATCTTGCACACCTAGAACAAGCAAAGCATTGTAATCAAACTTGCTGTGATAAAAAATATAACTTCAATTAAAAAAACGAACAAGAAGTAGTGGGACATAAACTTAAGGGGCTTTTTCCTGGCAAATTCCATTCTAAATTACAACCTAGAACACGACTTCCATCGACGTTCTGTTGCCCTAGTAACCAGATTTAGTAAAGGACAGCTGCTGCCACCTTGTGGCCGTTTCACACAACAGCAGCTTTTAACCCAGTGCTAATGGTCAGTTGATATTCAAAATAATTGCAGGCGTGTAAATGACACCTGCCCTGAAAACAAATCCTGGGGTCGTACATCGACCAAAAAATTCGAAAGACGTCCACATTTCAAAACGACAGTTTCAAGAGGCATATTTTATGCACATTTGTCTTATGATTCTTTTTTTCTTTCTTTCGTTAAAATAACGGGAATGGAAAAAGGCTGAACATCAGGAATTAATAAAGCCATGCAAATCCAGTGTACCAAAACGTTCACCTCACAGCCGTCAGAATGATCATCAGCAAGAAAACTCTACAAAAAATAAGTGCTGAAGGGGTTTTAGAGAACTGCATACCCTTTAGCTGCTGGTGGGATGTAACCTGGTAAGAGCCAGTAGTGAGAACAGAATGGAGGTGCGTTTAAAGGTAAAAATTGAGCTACCATGTGATCTGGTAGGCCCACTGATGGGCCTATCACCTGAGTAGACCAGAATCAAAAAGAAACAGCCTGCCAGGCTTTCAATTCAGCAACATGTACCATAGCCAAGACCTGGAAGAAACCAAAATGTCCACCAACAGAAAAATGTACCAAGAAGAAGGCGTCCATGTACACAATGGACTATTAGCCATGATAAAGCATGGAACAGTGCCGTTGCCACCACTACAGAAGGATCTAGAGATAATCACCCAACTTGAAGTAAGAAAGAAACCGAAAGACAGATATCCTATGACATCACTTATACGTGTTACCTAAAAATTGATACCCATGAAATAATTTCCAAGAGAAGGACACGCATAGATTCAGAAAACCAAATTATGTATAACCAAATGGAAAGGTGTCGGGAATGTATGAATTAGGTTATGGGGTTTAACAGACATACACTAATACATATGAGATATATATAGATATAGATATAGATATAATCACAAAATACCTATGGAATACGAAGAGAGGTCTACTCAACACTCTATAATAACATACATGGGAAAGGATCCAAAGAGGAATAGACAGATACGTTGATAGGATGAACCAGAAACTGTACACCCAGGAGAATCTACATTTTTATCAAATTTGCTCTGATCATTCATAAAAATTAAATTTCAAAAGCAAACAACAATTTAGGAGATATAAGCTCTTGGGGGTTTGCGCTGGCACATTCCACTCTAATTTGCAGCGTTCTAACATGATTTCCAAGAAAGCTCTGTTGCCCCAAATCCCAGAGTTGGAAATGAAGAAATGCTGCCGCCTTGTGGCCGTTTCCCGCAAGGGCGGCTTGAAACCCACAGCTAATGGTCACTTTACATTCACAAGGACTCAGGGCTCTAAAGGACACCTGCCGTCAAAAAATGTCCTGAGGTGGGGAATGGCCAAAAAAATTCAAAACTGGCAAAATTTTCAAGGAGATAGTATGGAGGGGAAAGTTTTACTCACTCTTTTTCAACAATGAGGAAAATGGATAAAAGCTCAACATCAGGAATTATTAGACTCATGAAAATCTAACCTCCAAAACGGTTTCAACTCACACATGTCAACTACCATCAGCAAAAAGTTTACAAACAATAAATGCTGAAGGGGATTTAGAGAACTGTGTACCCTCTAGCTGCTGGTGAGATGTAAAGTGGTAACAGCCAATACTGAGAACAGAAAGGAGCTGCGTTTAAAAGTAAAACTTGAGCCACCATTCCATTCAGCAGGCCCACCGATGAGCCTCTCACCTGAGAAGTCCAGAGTCGAGAAGGCACAGGCTTCAACAGCTGCACTGCAGGAACTTTCACAATAGCCAAGGCACGGAAGCAACCAAAATGTCCATAAACGAATGAATGGATAACGAAGAAGTAGTCCATGTACACAATGGAATATTAGCCATGGAAAACAATGAAACGCTTCTCTTTGAGGCACCATAGATGAGCCTAGAGATAATCACAGAACATGAGGTAAGTCGGAAAGCAAAAGACATATCTTATGATACCACTTATAGGCGTTATCTAAGAACTGACACAAATGAACATATTTCCACAGAGAAAGACACTCACAGACTTAGAAAACAAACTATGCTTATCTAAAAAGAAAGGTGGGGGGAATGGAAAAATTAAGAGTACACTTACCATACGTGTACAGATACCTATTAAATACATATATCAAAAAGACTGAACATATAGCAAGGGAGGTCTATGGAACACTCTGCAATAATTTACATGGGAAGTGGATCTGTACGTGAACATATATATGTAACGTACAAACGAACCAGACTGTGTACACCTAGGACAAACAATATTCTAATCATTACCCCGATAAAAAAATTAAAACAAGAAGTAATGTGACATAAACTTATGGGGTTTTTCCTGGCACATTCCATTGTAATTTACAACCTAGGAACAGGACTTCCAGAAAGGCTCTGCTGCCCTAGTAACCAGATTTGGGAATGGAGAAATGCTGCCGCCTTGTGGCCGTTTCCCACAACAGCAGCTTTAAGCCCAGTGCTAATGGTCACTAAATATTCACACTCATTGCAGGCCTGTAAATGACACCTGCCCTCAAAAAAAAAACCTGGGGTCGAAAATAGACCAAGAAATTCAAAAGAGGGCCACCTTTCAAGAAGGCAATTTCAACCGGTCTATTGTACTCACCATTTGTTTTGTTTGTTTGTTTAACAGAAATTTAAAACGGTGTGGAAAATGATGAACTTTAGGAATAATTAAACACATGCAAATCCAAATTACAAAAACCTATCAGCTCACACCAGTCAGAAGGGCAATCAGCAAAAATTCTGCAAATAATAAATGCTGAAGGGGTTGTGGAGAAACGCATACCCTTGGTTCAACGTGGAACATGGTAAGAGCCAGTAATGAAAACACAAAGGAGGTGCCTTGAAAAGGTAAATATTGAGCTACCATTCAATCAAGCATACCCACTTCTGGGCCTATCGCCTGAGAGGATGTGAATCAAAAGGTCACAGGCTGGGCTTCACTGGTGGCGCAGTGGTTGAGAGTCCTCCTGCCAATGCAGGGGACACGGGTTCGTGCCCCGGTCCGGGAAGAACCCACATGCCGCGGAGCGGCTAGTCCCATGAGCTATGGCTGCTGCGCCTGCGTGTCTGGAGCCTGTGCTCTGCAACGGGAGGGGCCACGGCAGTGAGAAGCCCACGTACCACAAAAATTAATAATAATAATAAAGAAACAGGCCGGCAATCCTGCACTCCAGCAATATTTACCATAGCCTACACTTGGAAGCAATGAAAATGTGCATCAACAGAGGAATCCACAAAGAAGAAGTGGTCCACGTACACACCAGAATATGACTCCAATAAAAAAATAAAAATTCATTTTAAAAAACAAAGATAAGTAAGGAGACATCAGGTTTTGGGGGTTTATCCGGGCACATTCCCCTCTAATTTATAACCGAGGACCAACGCAGGCAGGAAGGTCAGATCCCCTAGTAACCAGATTGGGAAGAGCAGAAATGCTGCCGCCCTCTGGCCGTTACCTGCAACAGCAGCTTTAAAACCTGTGTTAAGGGTCACTTCCTATGCACCAGTACTGGAGGGCTGTAAATGAAACCTGCCCTCAAAGTGTCTTGAGGGAAGTAATGGCCAAAATAGTTCAAAATGTCACACATACTTCAAGAAAACAATTTGAAGAGCTAGGCTGTACTCACAGTTTCAAGGAAAAAAGGACATGCCAGAAAGCTCAATTTCAAGGGATTATGAGACACATGCAAATCCAACCACAAAGAGGTATCAGCTCACACTAGTCAGAATAAACATCAGCAAAAAAACTACAAACAATAAATGCTGAAGGTGTTGTGGAGAAGTGCGTACCCTCAACTTGAAGTGGGACGTAACCTGGTAAGAGCCACTAATGAGAACAGAATGGAGGTGCCGTTATAAGGTAAACATTTGGCTACCATAAGATCCAGCAGGCCCACTCCTGGGCCTATAACGTAAGAAGACAGAATTGGAAAGACACAGGCAGGCAAATGTGCATTGCTGCAGTATTACAATAGCCAAGACATGGAAGCAACCAAAAAGTCCATCAACAGATGAGTGGACAAAGAAGAACTGGTACATGTACAGACGGAATATTAGCCAAGGAAAAAAAGGACACAATGTCATTTGCAGCACTGTAGATGAGTCTACAGGTAATCACGCAACATGTAGTAAGTCAGAAAGAGAAAGACACATATTGTATGGTATCACTTATAGGTGTTACCTACAAATTGATACCAGGGAAGATATTTCCACAGAGAAGGGCAATCACAGATTCATTAAACAAACTTATGGTTCACCAATGGAAAGGTGTGAGGATTGGATACATTCGGTCATTGGGGTTAAGAGACATATACAAACACAGGTGAAATATATAATCACCAAAAACCTACGGAATACCAAGAGAAGACTACTCAACATTCTCTCATAACGTACATGGGAAAAGGATCCCAGGAAGAATAGACATAGGTATATGTGTAAAAGAACCACATCTTGCACACCTAGAACAAGCAAAGCATTGTAATCAAACTTGCTGTGATAAAAAATATAACTTCAATTAAAAAAACGAACAAGAAGTAGTGGGACATAAACTTAAGGGGCTTTTTCCTGGCAAATTCCATTCTAAATTACAACCTAGAACACGACTTCCATCGACGTTCTGTTGCCCTAGTAACCAGATTTAGTAAAGGACAGCTGCTGCCACCTTGTGGCCGTTTCACACAACAGCAGCTTTTAACCCAGTGCTAATGGTCAGTTGATATTCAAAATAATTGCAGGCGTGTAAATGACACCTGCCCTGAAAACAAATCCTGGGGTCGTACATCGACCAAAAAATTCGAAAGACGTCCACATTTCAAAACGACAGTTTCAAGAGGCATATTTTATGCACATTTGTCTTATGATTCTTTTTTTCTTTCTTTCGTTAAAATAACGGGAATGGAAAAAGGCTGAACATCAGGAATTAATAAAGCCATGCAAATCCAGTGTACCAAAACGTTCACCTCACAGCCGTCAGAATGATCATCAGCAAGAAAACTCTACAAAAAATAAGTGCTGAAGGGGTTTTAGAGAACTGCATACCCTTTAGCTGCTGGTGGGATGTAACCTGGTAAGAGCCAGTAGTGAGAACAGAATGGAGGTGCGTTTAAAGGTAAAAATTGAGCTACCATGTGATCTGGTAGGCCCACTGATGGGCCTATCACCTGAGTAGACCAGAATCAAAAAGAAACAGCCTGCCAGGCTTTCAATTCAGCAACATGTACCATAGCCAAGACCTGGAAGAAACCAAAATGTCCACCAACAGAAAAATGTACCAAGAAGAAGGCGTCCATGTACACAATGGACTATTAGCCATGATAAAGCATGGAACAGTGCCGTTGCCACCACTACAGAAGGATCTAGAGATAATCACCCAACTTGAAGTAAGAAAGAAACCGAAAGACAGATATCCTATGACATCACTTATACGTGTTACCTAAAAATTGATACCCATGAAATAATTTCCAAGAGAAGGACACGCATAGATTCAGAAAACCAAATTATGTATAACCAAATGGAAAGGTGTCGGGAATGTATGAATTAGGTTATGGGGTTTAACAGACATACACTAATACATATGAGATATATATAGATATAGATATAGATATAATCACAAAATACCTATGGAATACGAAGAGAGGTCTACTCAACACTCTATAATAACATACATGGGAAAGGATCCAAAGAGGAATAGACAGATACGTTGATAGGATGAACCAGAAACTGTACACCCAGGAGAATCTACATTTTTATCAAATTTGCTCTGATCATTCATAAAAATTAAATTTCAAAAGCAAACAACAATTTAGGAGATATAAGCTCTTGGGGGTTTGCGCTGGCACATTCCACTCTAATTTGCAGCGTTCTAACATGATTTCCAAGAAAGCTCTGTTGCCCCAAATCCCAGAGTTGGAAATGAAGAAATGCTGCCGCCTTGTGGCCGTTTCCCGCAAGGGCGGCTTGAAACCCACAGCTAATGGTCACTTTACATTCACAAGGACTCAGGGCTCTAAAGGACACCTGCCGTCAAAAAATGTCCTGAGGTGGGGAATGGCCAAAAAAATTCAAAACTGGCAAAATTTTCAAGGAGATAGTATGGAGGGGAAAGTTTTACTCACTCTTTTTCAACAATGAGGAAAATGGATAAAAGCTCAACATCAGGAATTATTAGACTCATGAAAATCTAACCTCCAAAACGGTTTCAACTCACACATGTCAACTACCATCAGCAAAAAGTTTACAAACAATAAATGCTGAAGGGGATTTAGAGAACTGTGTACCCTCTAGCTGCTGGTGAGATGTAAAGTGGTAACAGCCAATACTGAGAACAGAAAGGAGCTGCGTTTAAAAGTAAAACTTGAGCCACCATTCCATTCAGCAGGCCCACCGATGAGCCTCTCACCTGAGAAGTCCAGAGTCGAGAAGGCACAGGCTTCAACAGCTGCACTGCAGGAACTTTCACAATAGCCAAGGCACGGAAGCAACCAAAATGTCCATAAACGAATGAATGGATAAAGAAGAAGTAGTCCATGTACACAATGGAATATTAGCCATGGAAAACAATGAAACGCTTCTCTTTGAGGCACCATAGATGAGCCTAGAGATAATCACAGAACATGAGGTAAGTCGGAAAGCAAAAGACATATCTTATGATACCACTTATAGGCGTTATCTAAGAACTGACACAAATGAACATATTTCCACAGAGAAAGACACTCACAGACTTAGAAAACAAACTATGCTTATCTAAAAAGAAAGGTGGGGGGAATGGAAAAATTAAGAGTACACTTACCATACGTGTACAGATACCTATTAAATACATATATCAAAAAGACTGAACATATAGCAAGGGAGGTCTATGGAACACTCTGCAATAATTTACATGGGAAGTGGATCTGTACGTGAACATATATATGTAACGTACAAACGAACCAGACTGTGTACACCTAGGACAAACAATATTCTAATCATTACCCCGATAAAAAAATTAAAACAAGAAGTAATGTGACATAAACTTATGGGGTTTTTCCTGGCACATTCCATTGTAATTTACAACCTAGGAACAGGACTTCCAGAAAGGCTCTGCTGCCCTAGTAACCAGATTTGGGAATGGAGAAATGCTGCCGCCTTGTGGCCGTTTCCCACAACAGCAGCTTTAAGCCCAGTGCTAATGGTCACTAAATATTCACACTCATTGCAGGCCTGTAAATGACACCTGCCCTCAAAAAAAAAACCTGGGGTCGAAAATAGACCAAGAAATTCAAAAGAGGGCCACCTTTCAAGAAGGCAATTTCAACCGGTCTATTGTACTCACCATTTGTTTTGTTTGTTTGTTTAACAGAAATTTAAAACGGTGTGGAAAATGATGAACTTTAGGAATAATTAAACACATGCAAATCCAAATTACAAAAACCTATCAGCTCACACCAGTCAGAAGGGCAATCAGCAAAAATTCTGCAAATAATAAATGCTGAAGGGGTTGTGGAGAAACGCATACCCTTGGTTCAACGTGGAACATGGTAAGAGCCAGTAATGAAAACACAAAGGAGGTGCCTTGAAAAGGTAAATATTGAGCTACCATTCAATCAAGCATACCCACTTCTGGGCCTATCGCCTGAGAGGATGTGAATCAAAAGGTCACAGGCTGGGCTTCACTGGTGGCGCAGTGGTTGAGAGTCCTCCTGCCGATGCAGGGGACACGGGTTCGTGCCCCGGTCCGGGAAGAACCCACATGCCGCGGAGCGGCTAGTCCCATGAGCTATGGCTGCTGCGCCTGCGTGTCTGGAGCCTGTGCTCTGCAACGGGAGGGGCCACGGCAGTGAGAAGCCCACGTACCACAAAAATTAATAATAATAATAAAGAAACAGGCCGGCAATCCTGCACTCCAGCAATATTTACCATAGCCTACACTTGGAAGCAATGAAAATGTGCATCAACAGAGGAATCCACAAAGAAGAAGTGGTCCACGTACACACCAGAATATGACTCCAATAAAAAAATAAAAATTCATTTTAAAAAACAAAGATAAGTAAGGAGACATCAGGTTTTGGGGGTTTATCCGGGCACATTCCCCTCTAATTTATAACCGAGGACCAACGCAGGCAGGAAGGTCAGATCCCCTAGTAACCAGATTGGGAAGAGCAGAAATGCTGCCGCCCTCTGGCCGTTACCTGCAACAGCAGCTTTAAAACCTGTGTTAAGGGTCACTTCCTATGCACCAGTACTGGAGGGCTGTAAATGAAACCTGCCCTCAAAGTGTCTTGAGGGAAGTAATGGCCAAAATAGTTCAAAATGTCACACATACTTCAAGAAAACAATTTGAAGAGCTAGGCTGTACTCACAGTTTCAAGGAAAAAAGGACATGCCAGAAAGCTCAATTTCAAGGGATTATGAGACACATGCAAATCCAACCACAAAGAGGTATCAGCTCACACTAGTCAGAATAAACATCAGCAAAAAAACTACAAACAATAAATGCTGAAGGTGTTGTGGAGAAGTGCGTACCCTCAACTTGAAGTGGGACGTAACCTGGTAAGAGCCACTAATGAGAACAGAATGGAGGTGCCGTTATAAGGTAAACATTTGGCTACCATAAGATCCAGCAGGCCCACTCCTGGGCCTATAACGTAAGAAGACAGAATTGGAAAGACACAGGCAGGCAAATGTGCATTGCTGCAGTATTACAATAGCCAAGACATGGAAGCAACCAAAAAGTCCATCAACAGATGAGTGGACAAAGAAGAACTGGTACATGTACAGACGGAATATTAGCCAAGGAAAAAAAGGACACAATGTCATTTGCAGCACTGTAGATGAGTCTACAGGTAATCACGCAACATGTAGTAAGTCAGAAAGAGAAAGACACATATTGTATGGTATCACTTATAGGTGTTACCTACAAATTGATACCAGGGAAGATATTTCCACAGAGAAGGGCAATCACAGATTCATTAAACAAACTTATGGTTCACCAATGGAAAGGTGTGAGGATTGGATACATTCGGTCATTGGGGTTAAGAGACATATACAAACACAGGTGAAATATATAATCACCAAAAACCTACGGAATACCAAGAGAAGACTACTCAACATTCTCTCATAACGTACATGGGAAAAGGATCCCAGGAAGAATAGACATAGGTATATGTGTAAAAGAACCACATCTTGCACACCTAGAACAAGCAAAGCATTGTAATCAAACTTGCTGTGATAAAAAATATAACTTCAATTAAAAAAACGAACAAGAAGTAGTGGGACATAAACTTAAGGGGCTTTTTCCTGGCAAATTCCATTCTAAATTACAACCTAGAACACGACTTCCATCGACGTTCTGTTGCCCTAGTAACCAGATTTAGTAAAGGACAGCTGCTGCCACCTTGTGGCCGTTTCACACAACAGCAGCTTTTAACCCAGTGCTAATGGTCAGTTGATATTCAAAATAATTGCAGGCGTGTAAATGACACCTGCCCTGAAAACAAATCCTGGGGTCGTACATCGACCAAAAAATTCGAAAGACGTCCACATTTCAAAACGACAGTTTCAAGAGGCATATTTTATGCACATTTGTCTTATGATTCTTTTTTTCTTTCTTTCGTTAAAATAACGGGAATGGAAAAAGGCTGAACATCAGGAATTAATAAAGCCATGCAAATCCAGTGTACCAAAACGTTCACCTCACAGCCGTCAGAATGATCATCAGCAAGAAAACTCTACAAAAAATAAGTGCTGAAGGGGTTTTAGAGAACTGCATACCCTTTAGCTGCTGGTGGGATGTAACCTGGTAAGAGCCAGTAGTGAGAACAGAATGGAGGTGCGTTTAAAGGTAAAAATTGAGCTACCATGTGATCTGGTAGGCCCACTGATGGGCCTATCACCTGAGTAGACCAGAATCAAAAAGAAACAGCCTGCCAGGCTTTCAATTCAGCAACATGTACCATAGCCAAGACCTGGAAGAAACCAAAATGTCCACCAACAGAAAAATGTACCAAGAAGAAGGCGTCCATGTACACAATGGACTATTAGCCATGATAAAGCATGGAACAGTGCCGTTGCCACCACTACAGAAGGATCTAGAGATAATCACCCAACTTGAAGTAAGAAAGAAACCGAAAGACAGATATCCTATGACATCACTTATACGTGTTACCTAAAAATTGATACCCATGAAATAATTTCCAAGAGAAGGACACGCATAGATTCAGAAAACCAAATTATGTATAACCAAATGGAAAGGTGTCGGGAATGTATGAATTAGGTTATGGGGTTTAACAGACATACACTAATACATATGAGATATATATAGATATAGATATAGATATAATCACAAAATACCTATGGAATACGAAGAGAGGTCTACTCAACACTCTATAATAACATACATGGGAAAGGATCCAAAGAGGAATAGACAGATACGTTGATAGGATGAACCAGAAACTGTACACCCAGGAGAATCTACATTTTTATCAAATTTGCTCTGATCATTCATAAAAATTAAATTTCAAAAGCAAACAACAATTTAGGAGATATAAGCTCTTGGGGGTTTGCGCTGGCACATTCCACTCTAATTTGCAGCGTTCTAACATGATTTCCAAGAAAGCTCTGTTGCCCCAAATCCCAGAGTTGGAAATGAAGAAATGCTGCCGCCTTGTGGCCGTTTCCCGCAAGGGCGGCTTGAAACCCACAGCTAATGGTCACTTTACATTCACAAGGACTCAGGGCTCTAAAGGACACCTGCCGTCAAAAAATGTCCTGAGGTGGGGAATGGCCAAAAAAATTCAAAACTGGCAAAATTTTCAAGGAGATAGTATGGAGGGGAAAGTTTTACTCACTCTTTTTCAACAATGAGGAAAATGGATAAAAGCTCAACATCAGGAATTATTAGACTCATGAAAATCTAACCTCCAAAACGGTTTCAACTCACACATGTCAACTACCATCAGCAAAAAGTTTACAAACAATAAATGCTGAAGGGGATTTAGAGAACTGTGTACCCTCTAGCTGCTGGTGAGATGTAAAGTGGTAACAGCCAATACTGAGAACAGAAAGGAGCTGCGTTTAAAAGTAAAACTTGAGCCACCATTCCATTCAGCAGGCCCACCGATGAGCCTCTCACCTGAGAAGTCCAGAGTCGAGAAGGCACAGGCTTCAACAGCTGCACTGCAGGAACTTTCACAATAGCCAAGGCACGGAAGCAACCAAAATGTCCATAAACGAATGAATGGATAAAGAAGAAGTAGTCCATGTACACAATGGAATATTAGCCATGGAAAACAATGAAACGCTTCTCTTTGAGGCACCATAGATGAGCCTAGAGATAATCACAGAACATGAGGTAAGTCGGAAAGCAAAAGACATATCTTATGATACCACTTATAGGCGTTATCTAAGAACTGACACAAATGAACATATTTCCACAGAGAAAGACACTCACAGACTTAGAAAACAAACTATGCTTATCTAAAAAGAAAGGTGGGGGGAATGGAAAAATTAAGAGTACACTTACCATACGTGTACAGATACCTATTAAATACATATATCAAAAAGACTGAACATATAGCAAGGGAGGTCTATGGAACACTCTGCAATAATTTACATGGGAAGTGGATCTGTACGTGAACATATATATGTAACGTACAAACGAACCAGACTGTGTACACCTAGGACAAACAATATTCTAATCATTACCCCGATAAAAAAATTAAAACAAGAAGTAATGTGACATAAACTTATGGGGTTTTTCCTGGCACATTCCATTGTAATTTACAACCTAGGAACAGGACTTCCAGAAAGGCTCTGCTGCCCTAGTAACCAGATTTGGGAATGGAGAAATGCTGCCGCCTTGTGGCCGTTTCCCACAACAGCAGCTTTAAGCCCAGTGCTAATGGTCACTAAATATTCACACTCATTGCAGGCCTGTAAATGACACCTGCCCTCAAAAAAAAAACCTGGGGTCGAAAATAGACCAAGAAATTCAAAAGAGGGCCACCTTTCAAGAAGGCAATTTCAACCGGTCTATTGTACTCACCATTTGTTTTGTTTGTTTGTTTAACAGAAATTTAAAACGGTGTGGAAAATGATGAACTTTAGGAATAATTAAACACATGCAAATCCAAATTACAAAAACCTATCAGCTCACACCAGTCAGAAGGGCAATCAGCAAAAATTCTGCAAATAATAAATGCTGAAGGGGTTGTGGAGAAACGCATACCCTTGGTTCAACGTGGAACATGGTAAGAGCCAGTAATGAAAACACAAAGGAGGTGCCTTGAAAAGGTAAATATTGAGCTACCATTCAATCAAGCATACCCACTTCTGGGCCTATCGCCTGAGAGGATGTGAATCAAAAGGTCACAGGCTGGGCTTCACTGGTGGCGCAGTGGTTGAGAGTCCTCCTGCCGATGCAGGGGACACGGGTTCGTGCCCCGGTCCGGGAAGAACCCACATGCCGCGGAGCGGCTAGTCCCATGAGCTATGGCTGCTGCGCCTGCGTGTCTGGAGCCTGTGCTCTGCAACGGGAGGGGCCACGGCAGTGAGAAGCCCACGTACCACAAAAATTAATAATAATAATAAAGAAACAGGCCGGCAATCCTGCACTCCAGCAATATTTACCATAGCCTACACTTGGAAGCAATGAAAATGTGCATCAACAGAGGAATCCACAAAGAAGAAGTGGTCCACGTACACACCAGAATATGACTCCAATAAAAAAATAAAAATTCATTTTAAAAAACAAAGATAAGTAAGGAGACATCAGGTTTTGGGGGTTTATCCGGGCACATTCCCCTCTAATTTATAACCGAGGACCAACGCTGGCAGGAAGGTCAGATCCCCTAGTAACCAGATTGGGAAGAGCAGAAATGCTGCCGCCCTCTGGCCGTTACCTGCAACAGCAGCTTTAAAACCTGTGTTAAGGGTCACTTCCTATGCACCAGTACTGGAGGGCTGTAAATGAAACCTGCCCTCAAAGTGTCTTGAGGGAAGTAATGGCCAAAATAGTTCAAAATGTCACACATACTTCCAAGAAAACAATTTGAAGAGCTAGGCTGTACTCACAGTTTCAAGGAAAAAAGGACATGCCAGAAAGCTCAATTTCAAGGGATTATGAGACACATGCAAATCCAACCACAAAGAGGTATCAGCTCACACTAGTCAGAATAAACATCAGCAAAAAAACTACAAACAATAAATGCTGAAGGTGTTGTGGAGAAGTGCGTACCCTCAACTTGAAGTGGGACGTAACCTGGTAAGAGCCACTAATGAGAACAGAATGGAGGTGCCGTTATAAGGTAAACATTTGGCTACCATAAGATCCAGCAGGCCCACTCCTGGGCCTATAACGTAAGAAGACAGAATTGGAAAGACACAGGCAGGCAAATGTGCATTGCTGCAGTATTACAATAGCCAAGACATGGAAGCAACCAAAAAGTCCATCAACAGATGAGTGGACAAAGAAGAACTGGTACATGTACAGACGGAATATTAGCCAAGGAAAAAAAGGACACAATGTCATTTGCAGCACTGTAGATGAGTCTACAGGTAATCACGCAACATGTAGTAAGTCAGAAAGAGAAAGACACATATTGTATGGTATCACTTATAGGTGTTACCTACAAATTGATACCAGGGAAGATATTTCCACAGAGAAGGGCAATCACAGATTCATTAAACAAACTTATGGTTCACCAATGGAAAGGTGTGAGGATTGGATACATTCGGTCATTGGGGTTAAGAGACATATACAAACACAGGTGAAATATATAATCACCAAAAACCTACGGAATACCAAGAGAAGACTACTCAACATTCTCTCATAACGTACATGGGAAAAGGATCCCAGGAAGAATAGACATAGGTATATGTGTAAAAGAACCACATCTTGCACACCTAGAACAAGCAAAGCATTGTAATCAAACTTGCTGTGATAAAAAATATAACTTCAATTAAAAAAACGAACAAGAAGTAGTGGGACATAAACTTAAGGGGCTTTTTCCTGGCAAATTCCATTCTAAATTACAACCTAGAACACGACTTCCATTGACGTTCTGTTGCCCTAGTAACCAGATTTAGTAAAGGACAGCTGCTGCCACCTTGTGGCCGTTTCACACAACAGCAGCTTTTAACCCAGTGCTAATGGTCAGTTGATATTCAAAATAATTGCAGGCGTGTAAATGACACCTGCCCTGAAAACAAATCCTGGGGTCGTACATCGACCAAAAAATTCGAAAGACGTCCACATTTCAAAACGACAGTTTCAAGAGGCATATTTTATGCACATTTGTGTTATGATTCTTTTTTTCTTTCTTTCGTTAAAATAACGGGAATGGAAAAAGGCTGAACATCAGGAATTAATAAAGCCATGCAAATCCAGTGTACCAAAACGTTCACCTCACAGCCGTCAGAATGATCATCAGCAAGAAAACTCTACAAAAAATAAGTGCTGAAGGGGTTTTAGAGAACTGCATACCCTTTAGCTGCTGGTGGGATGTAACCTGGTAAGAGCCAGTAGTGAGAACAGAATGGAGGTGCGTTTAAAGGTAAAAATTGAGCTACCATGTGATCTGGTAGGCCCACTGATGGGCCTATCACCTGAGTAGACCAGAATCAAAAAGAAACAGCCTGCCAGGCCTTCAATTCAGCAACATGTACCATAGCCAAGACCTGGAAGAAACCAAAATGTCCACCAACAGAAAAATGTACCAAGAAGAAGGCGTCCATGTACACAATGGACTATTAGCCATGATAAAGCATGGAACAGTGCCGTTGCCACCACTACAGAAGGATCTAGAGATAATCACCCAACTTGAAGTAAGAAAGAAACCGAAAGACAGATATCCTATGACATCACTTATACGTGTTACCTAAAAATTGATACCCATGAAATAATTTCCAAGAGAAGGACACGCATAGATTCAGAAAACCAAATTATGTATAACCAAATGGAAAGGTGTCGGGAATGTATGAATTAGGTTATGGGGTTTAACAGACATATACTAATACATATGAGATATATATATATATATATATATATATATATATATATATATAATCACAAAATACCTATGGAATACGAAGAGCGGTCTACTCAACACTCTATAATAACATACATGGGAAAGGATCCAAAGAGGAATAGACAGATACGTTGATAGGATGAACCAGAAACTGTACACCCAGGAGAATCTACATTTTTATCAAATTTGCTCTGATCATTCATAAAAATTAAATTTCAAAAGCAAACAACAATTTAGGAGATATAAGCTCTTGGGGGTTTGCGTTGGCACATTCCACTCTAATTTGCAGCGTTCTAACAGGATTTCCAGGAAAGCTCTGTTGCCCCAAATCCCAGAGTTGGAAATGAAGAAATGCTGCCGCCTTGTGGCCGTTTCCCGCAAGGGCGGCTTGAAACCCACAGCTAATGGTCACTTAACATTCACAAGGACTCAGGGCTCTAAAGGACACCTGCCGTCAAAAAAGGTCCTGAGGTGGGGAATGGCCAAAAAAATTCAAACCTGGCAAAATTTTCAAGGAGATAGTATGGAGGGGAAAGTTTTACTCACTCTTTTTCAACAATGAGGAAAATGGATAAAAGCTCAACATCAGGAATTATTAGACTCATGAAAATCTAACCTCCAAAACGGTTTCAACTCACACATGTCAACTACCATCAGCAAAAAGTTTACAAACAATAAATGCTGAAGGGGATTTAGAGAACTGTGTACCCTCTAGCTGCTGGTGAGATGTAAAGTGGTAACAGCCAATACTGAGAACAGAAAGGAGCTGCGTTTAAAAGTAAAACTTGAGCCACCATTCCATTCAGCAGGCCCACCGATGAGCCTCTCACCTGAGAAGTCCAGAGTCGAGAAGGCACAGGCTTCAACAGCTGCACTGCAGGAACTTTCACAATAGCCAAGGCACGGAAGCAACCAAAATGTCCATAAACGAATGAATGGATAAAGAAGAAGTAGTCCATGTACACAATGGAATATTAGCCATGGAAAACAATGAAACGCTTCTCTTTGAGGCACCATAGATGAGCCTAGAGATAATCACAGAACATGAGGTAAGTCGGAAAGCAAAAGACATATCTTATGATACCACTTATAGGCGTTATCTAAGAACTGACACAAATGAACATATTTCCACAGAGAAAGACACTCACAGACTTAGAAAACAAACTATGCTTATCTAAAAAGAAAGGTGGGGGGAATGGAAAAATTAAGAGTACACTTACCATACGTGTACAGATACCTATTAAATACGTATATCAAAAAGACCGAACATCTAGCAAGGGAGGTCTATGGAACACTCTGCAATAATTTACATGGGAAGTGGATCTGTACGTGAACATATATATGTAATGTACAAATGAACCAGATTGTGTACACCTAGGACAAACAATATTCTAATCATTACCCTGATAAAAAATTAAAACAAGAAGTAATGTGACATAAACTTATGGGGGTTTTTCTTGGCACATTCCATTGTAATTTACAACCTAGGAACAGGACTTCCAGAAAGGCTCTGCTGCCCTAGTAACCAGATTTGGGAATGGAGAAATGCTGCCGCCTTGTGGCCGTTTCCCACAACAGCAGCTTTAAGCCCAGTGCTAATGGTCACTAAATATTCACACTCATTGCAGGCCTGTAAATGACACCCGCCCTCAAACAAAAAAACCTGGGGTCGAAAATAGACCAAGAAATTCAAAAGAGGGCCACCTTTCAAGAAGGCAATTTCAACCGGTCTATTGTACTCACCGTTTGTTTTGTTTGTTTGTTTAACAGAAATTTAAAACGGTGTGGAAAATGCTGAACATTAGGAATAATTAAACACATGCAAATCCAAATTACAAAAACCTATCAGCTCACACCAGTCAGAAGGGCAATCAGCAAAAATTCTGCAAATAATAAATGCTGAAGGGGTTGTGGAGAAATG
Organism: Mesoplodon bidens; assembly: GCF_964165515.1. Lineage (NCBI taxonomy): Eukaryota > Metazoa > Chordata > Mammalia > Artiodactyla > Ziphiidae > Mesoplodon > Mesoplodon bidens. The sequence goes on from NW_027672484.1 coordinate 161,149, forward strand.
CCTACCCTTGGTTCCACGTGGAACATGGTAAGAGCCAGTAATGAAAACACAAAGGAGGTGCCTTGAAAAGGTAAATATTGAGCTACCATTCAATCAAGCATACCCACTTCTGGGCCTATCGCCTGAGAGGATGTGAATCAAAAGGTCACAGGCTGGGCTTCACTGGTGGCGCAGTGGTTGAGAGTCCGCCTGCCGATGCAGGGGACACGGGTTCGTGCCCCAGTCCGAGAAGAACCCACATGCCGCGGAGCGGCTAGTCCCATGAGCTATGGCTGCTGGGCCTGCGTGTCCGGAGCCTGTGCTCTGCAACGGGAGGGGCCACGGCAGTGAGAAGCCCACGTACCACAAAAATTAATAATAATAATAAAGAAACAGGCCGGCGATCCTGCACTCCAGCAATATTTACCATAGCCAACACTTGGAAGCAATGAAAATGTCCATCAACAGAGGAATTCACAAAGAAGAAGTGGTCCACGTACACACCAGAATATGACTCCAATAAAAAAATAAAAATTCATTTTAAAAAACAAAGATAAGTAAGGAGACATCAGGTTTTGGGGGTTTATCCGGGCACATTCCCCTCTAATTTATAACCGAGGACCAACGCTGGCAGGAAGGTCAGATCCCCTAGTAACCAGATTGGGAAGAGCAGAAATGCTGCCGCCCTCTGGCCGTTACCTGCAACAGCAGCTTTAAAACCTGTGTTAAGGGTCACTTCCTATGCACCAGTACTGGAGGGCTGTAAATGAAACCTGCCCTCAAAGTGTCTTGAGGGAAGTAATGGCCAAAATAGTTCAAAATGTCACACATACTTCAAGAAAACAATTTGAAGAGCTAGGCTGTACTCACAGTTTCAAGGAAAAAAGGACATGCCAGAAAGCTCAATTTCAAGGGATTATGAGACACATGCAAATCCAACCACAAAGAGGTATCAGCTCACACTAGTCAGAATAAACATCAGCAAAAAAACTACAAACAATAAATGCTGAAGGCGTTGTGGAGAAGTGCGTACCCTCAACTTGAAGTGGGACGTAACCTGGTAAGAGCCACTAATGAGAACAGAATGGAGGTGCCGTTATAAGGTAAACATTTGGCTACCATAAGATCCAGCAGGCCCACTCCTGGGCCTATAACGTAAGAAGACAGAATTGGAAAGACACAGGCAGGCAAATGTGCATTGCTGCAGTATTACAATAGCCAAGACATGGAAGCAACCAAAAAGTCCATCAACAGATGAGTGGACAAAGAAGAACTGGTACATGTACAGACGGAATATTAGCCAAGGAAAAAAAGGACACAATGTCATTTGCAGCACTGTAGATGAGTCTACAGGTAATCACGCAACATGTAGTAAGTCAGAAAGAGAAAGACACATATTGTATGGTATCACTTATAGGTGTTACCTAAAAATTGATACCAGGGAAGATATTTCCACAGAGAAGGGCAATCACAGATTCATTAAACAAACTTATGGTTCACCAATGGAAAGGTGTGAGGATTGGATACATTCGGTCATTGGGGTTAAGAGACATATACAAACACAGGTGAAATATATAATCACCAAAAACCTACGGAATACCAAGAGAAGACTACTCAACATTCTCTCATAACGTACATGGGAAAAGGATCCCAGGAAGAATAGACATAGGTATATGTGTAAAAGAACCACATCTTGCACACCTAGAACAAGCAAAGCATTGTAATCAAACTTGCTGTGATAAAAAATATAACTTCAATTAAAAAAACGAACAAGAAGTAGTGGGACATAAACTTAAGGGGCTTTTTCCTGGCAAATTCCATTCTAAATTACAACCTAGAACACGACTTCCATCGACGTTCTGTTGCCCTAGTAACCAGATTTAGTAAAGGACAGCTGCTGCCACCTTGTGGCCGTTTCACACAACAGCAGCTTTTAACCCAGTGCTAATGGTCAGTTGATATTCAAAATAATTGCAGGCGTGTAAATGACACCTGCCCTGAAAACAAATCCTGGGGTCGTACATCGACCAAAAAATTCGAAAGACGTCCACATTTCAAAACGACAGTTTCAAGAGGCATATTTTATGCACATTTGTCTTATGATTCTTTTTTTCTTTCTTTCGTTAAAATAACGGGAATGGAAAAAGGCTGAACATCAGGAATTAATAAAGCCATGCAAATCCAGTGTACCAAAACGTTCACCTCACAGCCGTCAGAATGATCATCAGCAAGAAAACTCTACAAAAAATAAGTGCTGAAGGGGTTTTAGAGAACTGCATACCCTTTAGCTGCTGGTGGGATGTAACCTGGTAAGAGCCAGTAGTGAGAACAGAATGGAGGTGCGTTTAAAGGTAAAAATTGAGCTACCATGTGATCTGGTAGGCCCACTGATGGGCCTATCACCTGAGTAGACCAGAATCAAAAAGAAACAGCCTGCCAGGCTTTCAATTCAGCAACATGTACCATAGCCAAGACCTGGAAGAAACCAAAATGTCCACCAACAGAAAAATGTACCAAGAAGAAGGCGTCCATGTACACAATGGACTATTAGCCATGATAAAGCATGGAACAGTGCCGTTGCCACCACTACAGAAGGATCTAGAGATAATCACCCAACTTGAAGTAAGAAAGAAACCGAAAGACAGATATCCTATGACATCACTTATACGTGTTACCTAAAAATTGATACCCATGAAATAATTTCCAAGAGAAGGACACGCATAGATTCAGAAAACCAAATTATGTATAACCAAATGGAAAGGTGTCGGGAATGTATGAATTAGGTTATGGGGTTTAACAGACATACACTAATACATATGAGATATATATAGATATAGATATAGATATAATCACAAAATACCTATGGAATACGAAGAGAGGTCTACTCAACACTCTATAATAACATACATGGGAAAGGATCCAAAGAGGAATAGACAGATACGTTGATAGGATGAACCAGAAACTGTACACCCAGGAGAATCTACATTTTTATCAAATTTGCTCTGATCATTCATAAAAATTAAATTTCAAAAGCAAACAACAATTTAGGAGATATAAGCTCTTGGGGGTTTGCGCTGGCACATTCCACTCTAATTTGCAGCGTTCTAACATGATTTCCAAGAAAGCTCTGTTGCCCCAAATCCCAGAGTTGGAAATGAAGAAATGCTGCCGCCTTGTGGCCGTTTCCCGCAAGGGCGGCTTGAAACCCACAGCTAATGGTCACTTTACATTCACAAGGACTCAGGGCTCTAAAGGACACCTGCCGTCAAAAAATGTCCTGAGGTAGGGAATGGCCAAAAAAATTCAAAACTGGCAAAATTTTCAAGGAGATAGTATGGAGGGGAAAGTTTTACTCACTCTTTTTCAACAATGAGGAAAATGGATAAAAGCTCAACATCAGGAATTATTAGACTCATGAAAATCTAACCTCCAAAACGGTTTCAACTCACACATGTCAACTACCATCAGCAAAAAGTTTACAAACAATAAATGCTGAAGGGGATTTAGAGAACTGTGTACCCTCTAGCTGCTGGTGAGATGTAAAGTGGTAACAGCCAATACTGAGAACAGAAAGGAGCTGCGTTTAAAAGTAAAACTTGAGCCACCATTCCATTCAGCAGGCCCACCGATGAGCCTCTCACCTGAGAAGTCCAGAGTCGAGAAGGCACAGGCTTCAACAGCTGCACTGCAGGAACTTTCACAATAGCCAAGGCACGGAAGCAACCAAAATGTCCATAAACGAATGAATGGATAAAGAAGAAGTAGTCCATGTACACAATGGAATATTAGCCATGGAAAACAATGAAACGCTTCTCTTTGAGGCACCATAGATGAGCCTAGAGATAATCACAGAACATGAGGTAAGTCGGAAAGCAAAAGACATATCTTATGATACCACTTATAGGCGTTATCTAAGAACTGACACAAATGAACATATTTCCACAGAGAAAGACACTCACAGACTTAGAAAACAAACTATGCTTATCTAAAAAGAAAGGTGGGGGGAATGGAAAAATTAAGAGTACACTTACCATACGTGTACAGATACCTATTAAATACGTATATCAAAAAGACCGAACATCTAGCAAGGGAGGTCTATGGAACACTCTGCAATAATTTACATGGGAAGTGGATCTGTACGTGAACATATATATGTAATGTACAAATGAACCAGATTGTGTACACCTAGGACAAACAATATTCTAATCATTACCCTGATAAAAAATTAAAACAAGAAGTAATGTGACATAAACTTATGGGGGTTTTTCTTGGCACATTCCATTGTAATTTACAACCTAGGAACAGGACTTCCAGAAAGGCTCTGCTGCCCTAGTAACCAGATTTGGGAATGGAGAAATGCTGCCGCCTTGTGGCCGTTTCCCACAACAGCAGCTTTAAGCCCAGTGCTAATGGTCACTAAATATTCACACTCATTGCAGGCCTGTAAATGACACCCGCCCTCAAACAAAAAAACCTGGGGTCGAAAATAGAACAAGAAATTCAAAAGAGGGCCACCTTTCAAGAAGGCAATTTCAACCGGTCTATTGTACTCACCGTTTGTTTTGGTTGTTTGTTTAACAGAAATTTAAAACGGTGTGGAAAATGCTGAACATTAGGAATAATTAAACACATGCAAATCCAAATTACAAAAATCTATCAGCTCACACCAGTCAGAAGGGCAATCAGCAAAAATTCTGCAAATAATAAATGCTGAAGGGGTTGTGGAGAAATGCCTACCCTTGGTTCCACGTGGAACATGGTAAGAGCCAGTAATGAAAACACAAAGGAGGTGCCTTGAAAAGGTAAATATTGAGCTACCATTCAATCAAGCATACCCACTTCTGGGCCTATCGCCTGAGAGGATGTGAATCAAAAGGTCACAGGCTGGGCTTCACTGGTGGCGCAGTGGTTGAGAGTCCGCCTGCCGATGCAGGGGACACGGGTTCGTGCCCCAGTCCGAGAAGAACCCACATGCCGCGGAGCGGCTAGTCCCATGAGCTATGGCTGCTGGGCCTGCGCGTCCGGAGCCTGTGCTCTGCAACGGGAGGGGCCACGGCAGTGAGAAGCCCACGTACCACAAAAATTAATAATAATAATAAAGAAACAGGCCGGCGATCCTGCACTCCAGCAATATTTACCATAGCCAACACTTGGAAGCAATGAAAATGTCCATCAACAGAGGAATTCACAAAGAAGAAGTGGTCCACGTACACACCAGAATATGACTCCAATAAAAAAATAAAAATTCATTTTAAAAAACAAAGATAAGTAAGGAGACATCAGGTTTTGGGGGTTTATCCGGGCACATTCCCCTCTAATTTATAACCGAGGACCAACGCTGGCAGGAAGGTCAGATCCCCTAGTAACCAGATTGGGAAGAGCAGAAATGCTGCCGCCCTCTGGCCGTTACCTGCAACAGCAGCTTTAAAACCTGTGTTAAGGGTCACTTCCTATGCACCAGTACTGGAGGGCTGTAAATGAAACCTGCCCTCAAAGTGTCTTGAGGGAAGTAATGGCCAAAATAGTTCAAAATGTCACACATACTTCAAGAAAACAATTTGAAGAGCTAGGCTGTACTCACAGTTTCAAGGAAAAAAGGACATGCCAGAAAGCTCAATTTCAAGGGATTATGAGACACATGCAAATCCAACCACAAAGAGGTATCAGCTCACACTAGTCAGAATAAACATCAGCAAAAAAACTACAAACAATAAATGATGAAGGTGTTGTGGAGAAGTGCGTACCCTCAACTTGAAGTGGGACGTAACCTGGTAAGAGCCACTAATGAGAACAGAATGGAGGTGCCGTTATAAGGTAAACATTTGGCTACCATAAGATCCAGCAGGCCCACTCCTGGGCCTATAACGTAAGAAGACAGAATTGGAAAGACACAGGCAGGCAAATGTGCATTGCTGCAGTATTACAATAGCCAAGACATGGAAGCAACCAAAAAGTCCATCAACAGATGAGTGGACAAAGAAGAACTGGTACATGTACAGACGGAATATTAGCCAAGGAAAAAAAGGACACAATGTCATTTGCAGCACTGTAGATGAGTCTACAGGTAATCACGCAACATGTAGTAAGTCAGAAAGAGAAAGACACATATTGTATGGTATCACTTATAGGTGTTACCTAAAAATTGATACCAGGGAAGATATTTCCACAGAGAAGGGCAATCACAGATTCATTAAACAAACTTATGGTTCACCAATGGAAAGGTGTGAGGATTGGATACATTCGGTCATTGGGGTTAAGAGACATATACAAACACAGGTGAAATATATAATCACCAAAAACCTACGGAATACCAAGAGAAGACTACTCAACATTCTCTCATAACGTACATGGGAAAAGGATCCCAGGAAGAATAGACATAGGTATATGTGTAAAAGAACCACATCTTGCACACCTAGAACAAGCAAAGCATTGTAATCAAACTTGCTGTGATAAAAAATATAACTTCAATTAAAAAAACGAACAAGAAGTAGTGGGACATAAACTTAAGGGGCTTTTTCCTGGCAAATTCCATTCTAAATTACAACCTAGAACACGACTTCCATCGACGTTCTGTTGCCCTAGTAACCAGATTTAGTAAAGGACAGCTGCTGCCACCTTGTGGCCGTTTCACACAACAGCAGCTTTTAACCCAGTGCTAATGGTCAGTTGATATTCAAAATAATTGCAGGCGTGTAAATGACACCTGCCCTGAAAACAAATCCTGGGGTCGTACATCGACCAAAAAATTCGAAAGACGTCCACATTTCAAAACGACAGTTTCAAGAGGCATATTTTATGCACATTTGTCTTATGATTCTTTTTTTCTTTCTTTCGTTAAAATAACGGGAATGGAAAAAGGCTGAACATCAGGAATTAATAAAGCCATGCAAATCCAGTGTACCAAAACGTTCACCTCACAGCCGTCAGAATGATCATCAGCAAGAAAACTCTACAAAAAATAAGTGCTGAAGGGGTTTTAGAGAACTGCATACCCTTTAGCTGCTGGTGGGATGTAACCTGGTAAGAGCCAGTAGTGAGAACAGAATGGAGGTGCGTTTAAAGGTAAAAATTGAGCTACCATGTGATCTGGTAGGCCCACTGATGGGCCTATCACCTGAGTAGACCAGAATCAAAAAGAAACAGCCTGCCAGGCCTTCAATTCAGCAACATGTACCATAGCCAAGACCTGGAAGAAACCAAAATGTCCACCAACAGAAAAATGTACCAAGAAGAAGGCGTCCATGTACACAATGGACTATTAGCCATGATAAAGCATGGCACAGTGCCGTTGCCACCACTACAGAAGGATCTAGAGATAATCACCCAACTTGAAGTAAGAAAGAAACCGAAAGACAGATATCCTATGACATCACTTATACGTGTTACCTAAAAATTGATACCCATGAAATAATTTCCAAGAGAAGGACACGCATAGATTCAGAAAACCAAATTATGTATAACCAAATGGAAAGGTGTCGGGAATGTATGAATTAGGTTATGGGGTTTAACAGACATACACTAATACATATGAGATATATATAGATATAGATATAGATATAATCACAAAATACCTATGGAATACGAAGAGAGGTCTACTCAACACTCTATAATAACATACATGGGAAAGGATCCAAAGAGGAATAGACAGATACGTTGATAGGATGAACCAGAAACTGTACACCCAGGAGAATCTACATTTTTATCAAATTTGCTCTGATCATTCATAAAAATTAAATTTCAAAAGCAAACAACAATTTAGGAGATATAAGCTCTTGGGAGTTTGCGTTGGCACATTCCACTCTAATTTGCAGCGTTCTAACATGATTTCCAGGAAAGCTCTGTTGCCCCAAATCCCAGAGTTGGAAATGAAGAAATGCTGCCGCCTTGTGGCCGTTTCCCGCAAGGGCGGCTTGAAACCCACAGCTAATGGTCACTTAACATTCACAAGGACTCAGGGCTCTAAAGGACACCTGCCGTCAAAAAAGGTCCTGAGGTGGGGAATGGCCAAAAAAATTCAAACCTGGCAAAATTTTCAAGGAGATAGTATGGAGGGGAAAGTTTTACTCACTCTTTTTCAACAATGAGGAAAATGGATAAAAGCTCAACATCAGGAATTATTAGACTCATGAAAATCTAACCTCCAAAACGGTTTCAACTCACACATGTCAACTACCATCAGCAAAAAGTTTACAAACAATAAATGCTGAAGGGGATTTAGAGAACTGTGTACCCTCTAGCTGCTGGTGAGATGTAAAGTGGTAACAGCCAATACTGAGAACAGAAAGGAGCTGCGTTTAAAAGTAAAACTTGAGCCACCATTCCATTCAGCAGGCCCACCGATGAGCCTCTCACCTGAGAAGTCCAGAGTCGAGAAGGCACAGGCTTCAACAGCTGCACTGCAGGAACTTTCACAATAGCCAAGGCACGGAAGCAACCAAAATGTCCATAAACGAATGAATGGATAAAGAAGAAGTAGTCCATGTACACAATGGAATATTAGCCATGGAAAACAATGAAACGCTTCTCTTTGAGGCACCATAGATGAGCCTAGAGATAATCACAGAACATGAGGTAAGTCGGAAAGCAAAAGACATATCTTATGATACCACTTATAGGCGTTATCTAAGAACTGACACAAATGAACATATTTCCACAGAGAAAGACACTCACAGACTTAGAAAACAAACTATGCTTATCTAAAAAGAAAGGTGGGGGGAATGGAAAAATTAAGAGTACACTTACCATACGTGTACAGATACCTATTAAATACATATATCAAAAAGACCGAACATCTAGCAAGGGAGGTCTATGGAACACTCTGCAATAATTTACATGGGAAGTGGATCTGTACGTGAACATATATATGTAACGTACAAATGAACCAGACTGTGTACACCGAGGACAAACAATATTCTAATCATTACCCCGATAAAAAATTAAAACAAGAAGTAATGTGACATAAACTTACGGGGGTTTTTCTTGGCACATTCCATTGTAATTTACAACCTAGGAACAGGACTTCCAGAAAGGCTCTGCTGCCCTAGTAACCAGATTTGGGAATGGAGAAATGCTGCCGCCTTGTGGCCGTTTCCCACAACAGCAGCTTTAAGCCCAGTGCTAATGGTCACTAAATATTCACACTCATTGCAGGCCTGTAAATGACACCCGCCCTCAAAAAAAAAAAACCTGGGGTCGAAAATAGACCAAGAAATTCAAAAGAGGGCCACCTTTCAAGAAGGCAATTTCAACTGGTCTATTGTACTCACCGATTTTTTTCTTTGTTTGTTTAACAGAAATTTAAAGCGGTGTGGAAAATGCTGAACATTAGGAATAATTAAACACATGCAAATCCAAATTACAAAAACCTATCAGCTCACACCAGTCAGAAGGTCAATCAGCAAAAATTCTGCAAATAATAAATGCTGAAGGGGTTGTGGAGAAATGCCTACCCTTGGTTCCACGTGGAACATGGTAAGAGCCAGTAATGAAAACACAAAGGAGGTGCCTTGAAAAGGTAAATATTGAGCTACCATTCAATCAAGCATACCCACTTCTGGGCCTATCGCCTGAGAGGATGTGAATCAAAAGGTCACAGGCTGGGCTTCACTGGTGGCGCATTGGTTGAGAGTCCGCCTGCCGATGCAGGGGACACGGGTTCGTGCCCCAGTCCGAGAAGAACCCACATGCCGCGGAGCGGCTAGTCCCATGAGCTATGGCTGCTGGGCCTGCGCGTCCGGAGCCTGTGCTCTGCAACGGGAGGGGCCACGGCAGTGAGAAGCCCACGTACCACAAAAATTAATAATAATAATAAAGAAACAGGCCGGCGATCCTGCACTCCAGCAATATTTACCATAGCCAACACTTGGAAGCAATGAAAATGTCCATCAACAGAGGAATTCACAAAGAAGAAGTGGTCCACGTACACACCAGAATATGACTCCAATAAAAAAATAAAAATTCATTTTAAAAAACAAAGATAAGTAAGGAGACATCAGGTTTTGGGGGTTTATCCGGGCACATTCCCCTCTAATTTATAACCGAGGACCAACGCTGGCAGGAAGGTCAGATCCCCTAGTAACCAGATTGGGAAGAGCAGAAATGCTGCCGCCCTCTGGCCGTTACCTGCAACAGCAGCTTTAAAACCTGTGTTAAGGGTCACTTCCTATGCACCAGTACTGGAGGGCTGTAAATGAAACCTGCCCTCAAAGTGTCTTGAGGGAAGTAATGGCCAAAATAGTTCAAAATGTCACACATACTTCAAGAAAACAATTTGAAGAGCTAGGCTGTACTCACAGTTTCAAGGAAAAAAGGACATGCCAGAAAGCTCAATTTCAAGGGATTATGAGACACATGCAAATCCAACCACAAAGAGGTATCAGCTCACACTAGTCAGAATAAACATCAGCAAAAAAACTACAAACAATAAATGCTGAAGGCGTTGTGGAGAAGTGCGTACCCTCAACTTGAAGTGGGACGTAACCTGGTAAGAGCCACTAATGAGAACAGAATGGAGGTGCCGTTATAAGGTAAACATTTGGCTACCATAAGATCCAGCAGGCCCACTCCTGGGCCTATAACGTAAGAAGACAGAATTGGAAAGACACAGGCAGGCAAATGTGCATTGCTGCAGTATTACAATAGCCAAGACATGGAAGCAACCAAAAAGTCCATCAACAGATGAGTGGACAAAGAAGAACTGGTACATGTACAGACGGAATATTAGCCAAGGAAAAAAAGGACACAATGTCATTTGCAGCACTGTAGATGAGTCTACAGGTAATCACGCAACATGTAGTAAGTCAGAAAGAGAAAGACACATATTGTATGGTATCACTTATAGGTGTTACCTACAAATTGATACCAGGGAAGATATTTCCACAGAGAAGGGCAATCACAGATTCATTAAACAAACTTATGGTTCACCAATGGAAAGGTGTGAGGATTGGATACATTCGGTCATTGGGGTTAAGAGACATATACAAACACAGGTGAAATATATAATCACCAAAAACCTACGGAATACCAAGAGAAGACTACTCAACATTCTCTCATAACGTACATGGGAAAAGGATCCCAGGAAGAATAGACATAGGTATATGTGTAAAAGAACCACATCTTGCACACCTAGAACAAGCAAAGCATTGTAATCAAACTTGCTGTGATAAAAAATATAACTTCAATTAAAAAAACGAACAAGAAGTAGTGGGACATAAACTTAAGGGGCTTTTTCCTGGCAAATTCCATTCTAAATTACAACCTAGAACACGACTTCCATCGACGTTCTGTTGCCCTAGTAACCAGATTTAGTAAAGGACAGCTGCTGCCACCTTGTGGCCGTTTCACACAACAGCAGCTTTTAACCCAGTGCTAATGGTCAGTTGATATTCAAAATAATTGCAGGCGTGTAAATGACACCTGCCCTGAAAACAAATCCTGGGGTCGTACATCGACCAAAAAATTCGAAAGACGTCCACATTTCAAAACGACAGTTTCAAGAGGCATATTTTATGCACATTTGTCTTATGATTCTTTTTTTCTTTCTTTCGTTAAAATAACGGGAATGGAAAAAGGCTGAACATCAGGAATTAATAAAGCCATGCAAATCCAGTGTACCAAAACGTTCACCTCACAGCCGTCAGAATGATCATCAGCAAGAAAACTCTACAAAAAATAAGTGCTGAAGGGGTTTTAGAGAACTGCATACCCTTTAGCTGCTGGTGGGATGTAACCTGGTAAGAGCCAGTAGTGAGAACAGAATGGAGGTGCGTTTAAAGGTAAAAATTGAGCTACCATGTGATCTGGTAGGCCCACTGATGGGCCTATCACCTGAGTAGACCAGAATCAAAAAGAAACAGCCTGCCAGGCCTTCAATTCAGCAACATGTACCATAGCCAAGACCTGGAAGAAACCAAAATGTCCACCAACAGAAAAATGTACCAAGAAGAAGGCGTCCATGTACACAATGGACTATTAGCCATGATAAAGCATGGCACAGTGCCGTTGCCACCACTACAGAAGGATCTAGAGATAATCACCCAACTTGAAGTAAGAAAGAAACCGAAAGACAGATATCCTATGACATCACTTATACGTGTTACCTAAAAATTGATACCCATGAAATAATTTCCAAGAGAAGGACACGCATAGATTCAGAAAACCAAATTATGTATAACCAAATGGAAAGGTGTCGGGAATGTATGAATTAGGTTATGGGGTTTAACAGACATACACTAATACATATGAGATATATATAGATATAGATATAGATATAATCACAAAATACCTATGGAATACGAAGAGAGGTCTACTCAACACTCTATAATAACATACATGGGAAAGGATCCAAAGAGGAATAGACAGATACGTTGATAGGATGAACCAGAAACTGTACACCCAGGAGAATCTACATTTTTATCAAATTTGCTCTGATCATTCATAAAAATTAAATTTCAAAAGCAAACAACAATTTAGGAGATATAAGCTCTTGGGAGTTTGCGTTGGCACATTCCACTCTAATTTGCAGCGTTCTAACATGATGTCCAGGAAAGCTCTGTTGCCCCAAATCCCAGAGTTGGAAATGAAGAAATGCTGCCGCCTTGTGGCCGTTTCCCGCAAGGGCGGCTTGAAACCCACAGCTAATGGTCACTTAACATTCACAAGGACTCAGGGCTCTAAAGGACACCTGCCGTCAAAAAAGGTCCTGAGGTGGGGAATGGCCAAAAAAATTCAAACCTGGCAAAATTTTCAAGGAGATAGTATGGAGGGGAAAGTTTTACTCACTCTTTTTCAACAATGAGGAAAATGGATAAAAGCTCAACATCAGGAATTATTAGACTCATGAAAATCTAACCTCCAAAACGCTTTCAACTCACACATGTCAACTACCATCAGCAAAAAGTTTACAAACAATAAATGCTGAAGGGGATTTAGAGAACTGTGTACCCTCTAGCTGCTGGTGAGATGTAAAGTGGTAACAGCCAATACTGAGAACAGAAAGGAGCTGCGTTTAAAAGTAAAACTTGAGCCACCATTCCATTCAGCAGGCCCACCGATGAGCCTCTCACCTGAGAAGTCCAGAGTCGAGAAGGCACAGGCTTCAACAGCTGCACTGCAGGAACTTTCACAATAGCCAAGGCACGGAAGCAACCAAAATGTCCATAAACGAATGAATGGATAAAGAAGAAGTAGTCCATGTACACAATGGAATATTAGCCATGGAAAACAATGAAACGCTTCTCTTTGAGGCACCATAGATGAGCCTAGAGATAATCACAGAACATGAGGTAAGTCGGAAAGCAAAAGACATATCTTATGATACCACTTATAGGCGTTATCTAAGAACTGACACAAATGAACATATTTCCACAGAGAAAGACACTCACAGACTTAGAAAACAAACTATGCTTATCTAAAAAGAAAGGTGGGGGGAATGGAAAAATTAAGAGTACACTTACCATACGTGTACAGATACCTATTAAATACATATATCAAAAAGACCGAACATCTAGCAAGGGAGGTCTATGGAACACTCTGCAATAATTTACATGGGAAGTGGATCTGTACGTGAACATATATATGTAATGTACAAATGAACCAGATTGTGTACACCTAGGACAAACAATATTCTAATCATTACCTTGATAAAAAATTAAAACAAGAAGTAATGTGACATAAACTTATGGGGGTTTTTCTTGGCACATTCCATTGTAATTTACAACCTAGGAACAGGACTTCCAGAAAGGCTCTGCTGCCCTAGTAACCAGATTTGGGAATGGAGAAATGCTGCCGCCTTGTGGCCGTTTCCCACAACAGCAGCTTTAAGCCCAGTGCTAATGGTCACTAAATATTCACACTCATTGCAGGCCTGTAAATGACACCCGCCCTCAAAAAAAAAAACCTGGGGTCGAAAATAGAACAAGAAATTCAAAAGAGGGCCACCTTTCAAGAAGGCAATTTCAACCGGTCTATTGTACTCACCGTTTGTTTTGTTTGTTTGTTTAACAGAAATTTAAAACGGTGTGGAAAATGCTGAACATTAGGAATAATTAAACACATGCAAATCCAAATTACAAAAACCTATCAGCTCACACCAGTCAGAAGGTCAATCAGCAAAAATTCTGCAAATAATAAATGCTGAAGGGGTTGTGGAGAAATGCCTACCCTTGGTTCCACGTGGAACATGGTAAGAGCCAGTAATGAAAACACAAAGGAGGTGCCTTGAAAAGGTAAATATTGAGCTACCATTCAATCAAGCATACCCACTTCTGGGCCTATCGCCTGAGAGGATGTGAATCAAAAGGTCACAGGCTGGGCTTCACTGGTGGCGCATTGGTTGAGAGTCCGCCTGCCGATGCAGGGGACACGGGTTCGTGCCCCAGTCCGAGAAGAACCCACATGCCGCGGAGCGGCTAGTCCCATGAGCTATGGCTGCTGGGCCTGCGCGTCCGGAGCCTGTGCTCTGCAACGGGAGGGGCCACGGCAGTGAGAAGCCCACGTACCACAAAAATTAATAATAATAATAAAGAAACAGGCCGGCGATCCTGCACTCCAGCAATATTTACCATAGCCAACACTTGGAAGCAATGAAAATGTCCATCAACAGAGGAATTCACAAAGAAGAAGTGGTCCACGTACACACCAGAATATGACTCCAATAAAAAAATAAAAATTCATTTTAAAAAACAAAGATAAGTAAGGAGACATCAGGTTTTGGGGGTTTATCCGGGCACATTCCCCTCTAATTTATAACCGAGGACCAACGCTGGCAGGAAGGTCAGATCCCCTAGTAACCAGATTGGGAAGAGCAGAAATGCTGCCGCCCTCTGGCCGTTACCTGCAACAGCAGCTTTAAAACCTGTGTTAAGGGTCACTTCCTATGCACCAGTACTGGAGGGCTGTAAATGAAACCTGCCCTCAAAGTGTCTTGAGGGAAGTAATGGCCAAAATAGTTCAAAATGTCACACATACTTCAAGAAAACAATTTGAAGAGCTAGGCTGTACTCACAGTTTCAAGGAAAAAAGGACATGCCAGAAAGCTCAATTTCAAGGGATTATGAGACACATGCAAATCCAACCACAAAGAGGTATCAGCTCACACTAGTCAGAATAAACATCAGCAAAAAAACTACAAACAATAAATGATGAAGGTGTTGTGGAGAAGTGCGTACCCTCAACTTGAAGTGGGACGTAACCTGGTAAGAGCCACTAATGAGAACAGAATGGAGGTGCCGTTATAAGGTAAACATTTGGCTACCATAAGATCCAGCAGGCCCACTCCTGGGCCTATAACGTAAGAAGACAGAATTGGAAAGACACAGGCAGGCAAATGTGCATTGCTGCAGTATTACAATAGCCAAGACATGGAAGCAACCAAAAAGTCCATCAACAGATGAGTGGACAAAGAAGAACTGGTACATGTACAGACGGAATATTAGCCAAGGAAAAAAAGGACACAATGTCATTTGCAGCACTGTAGATGAGTCTACAGGTAATCACGCAACATGTAGTAAGTCAGAAAGAGAAAGACACATATTGTATGGTATCACTTATAGGTGTTACCTAAAAATTGATACCAGGGAAGATATTTCCACAGAGAAGGGCAATCACAGATTCATTAAACAAACTTATGGTTCACCAATGGAAAGGTGTGAGGATTGGATACATTCGGTCATTGGGGTTAAGAGACATATACAAACACAGGTGAAATATATAATCACCAAAAACCTACGGAATACCAAGAGAAGACTACTCAACATTCTCTCATAACGTACATGGGAAAAGGATCCCAGGAAGAATAGACATAGGTATATGTGTAAAAGAACCACATCTTGCACACCTAGAACAAGCAAAGCATTGTAATCAAACTTGCTGTGATAAAAAATATAACTTCAATTAAAAAAACGAACAAGAAGTAGTGGGACATAAACTTAAGGGGCTTTTTCCTGGCAAATTCCATTCTAAATTACAACCTAGAACACGACTTCCATCGACGTTCTGTTGCCCTAGTAACCAGATTTAGTAAAGGACAGCTGCTGCCACCTTGTGGCCGTTTCACACAACAGCAGCTTTTAACCCAGTGCTAATGGTCAGTTGATATTCAAAATAATTGCAGGCGTGTAAATGACACCTGCCCTGAAAACAAATCCTGGGGTCGTACATCGACCAAAAAATTCGAAAGACGTCCACATTTCAAAACGACAGTTTCAAGAGGCATATTTTATGCACATTTGTCTTATGATTCTTTTTTTCTTTCTTTCGTTAAAATAACGGGAATGGAAAAAGGCTGAACATCAGGAATTAATAAAGCCATGCAAATCCAGTGTACCAAAACGTTCACCTCACAGCCGTCAGAATGATCATCAGCAAGAAAACTCTACAAAAAATAAGTGCTGAAGGGGTTTTAGAGAACTGCATACCCTTTAGCTGCTGGTGGGATGTAACCTGGTAAGAGCCAGTAGTGAGAACAGAATGGAGGTGCGTTTAAAGGTAAAAATTGAGCTACCATGTGATCTGGTAGGCCCACTGATGGGCCTATCACCTGAGTAGACCAGAATCAAAAAGAAACAGCCTGCCAGGCCTTCAATTCAGCAACATGTACCATAGCCAAGACCTGGAAGAAACCAAAATGTCCACCAACAGAAAAATGTACCAAGAAGAAGGCGTCCATGTACACAATGGACTATTAGCCATGATAAAGCATGGCACAGTGCCGTTGCCACCACTACAGAAGGATCTAGAGATAATCACCCAACTTGAAGTAAGAAAGAAACCGAAAGACAGATATCCTATGACATCACTTATACGTGTTACCTAAAAATTGATACCCATGAAATAATTTCCAAGAGAAGGACACGCATAGATTCAGAAAACCAAATTATGTATAACCAAATGGAAAGGTGTCGGGAATGTATGAATTAGGTTATGGGGTTTAACAGACATACACTAATACATATGAGATATATATAGATATAGATATAGATATAATCACAAAATACCTATGGAATACGAAGAGAGGTCTACTCAACACTCTATAATAACATACATGGGAAAGGATCCAAAGAGGAATAGACAGATACGTTGATAGGATGAACCAGAAACTGTACACCCAGGAGAATCTACATTTTTATCAAATTTGCTCTGATCATTCATAAAAATTAAATTTCAAAAGCAAACAACAATTTAGGAGATATAAGCTCTTGGGGGTTTGCGTTGGCACATTCCACTCTTATTTGCAGTGTTCTAACAGGATTTCCAGGAAAGCTCTGTTGCCCCAAATCCCAGAGTTGGAAATGAAGAAATGCTGCCGCCTTGTGGCCGTTTCCCGCAAGGGCGGCTTGAAACCCACAGCTAATGGTCACTTAACATTCACAAGGACTCAGGGCTCTAAAGGACACCTGCCGTCAAAAAAGGTCCTGAGGTGGGGAATGGCCAAAAAAATTCAAACCTGGCAAAATTTTCAAGGAGATAGTATGGAGGGGAAAGTTTTACTCACTCTTTTTCAACAATGAGGAAAATGGATAAAAGCTCAACATCAGGAATTATTAGACTCATGAAAATCTAACCTCCAAAACGGTTTCAACTCACACATGTCAACTACCATCAGCAAAAAGTTTACAAACAATAAATGCTGAAGGGGATTTAGAGAACTGTGTACCCTCTAGCTGCTGGTGAGATGTAAAGTGGTAACAGCCAATACTGAGAACAGAAAGGAGCTGCGTTTAAAAGTAAAACTTGAGCCACCATTCCATTCAGCAGGCCCACCGATGAGCCTCTCACCTGAGAAGTCCAGAGTCGAGAAGGCACAGGCTTCAACAGCTGCACTGCAGGAACTTTCACAATAGCCAAGGCACGGAAGCAACCAAAATGTCCATAAACGAATGAATGGATAAAGAAGAAGTAGTCCATGTACACAATGGAATATTAGCCATGGAAAACAATGAAACGCTTCTCTTTGAGGCACCATAGATGAGCCTAGAGATAATCACAGAACATGAGGTAAGTCGGAAAGCAAAAGACATATCTTATGATACCACTTATAGGCGTTATCTAAGAACTGACACAAATGAACATATTTCCACAGAGAAAGACACTCACAGACTTAGAAAACAAACTATGCTTATCTAAAAAGAAAGGTGGGGGGAATGGAAAAATTAAGAGTACACTTACCATACGTGTACAGATACCTATTAAATACATATATCAAAAAGACCGAACATCTAGCAAGGGAGGTCTATGGAACACTCTGCAATAATTTACATGGGAAGTGGATCTGTACGTGAACATATATATGTAACGTACAAATGAACCAGATTGTGTACACCTAGGACAAACAATATTCTAATCATTACCCCGATAAAAAATTAAAACAAGAAGTAATGTGACATAAACTTATGGGGGTTTTTCTTGGCACATTCCATTGTAATTTACAACCTAGGAACAGGACTTCCAGAAAGGCTCTGCTGCCCTAGTAACCAGATTTGGGAATGGAGAAATGCTGCCGCCTTGTGGCCGTTTCCCACAACAGCAGCTTTAAGCCCAGTGCTAATGGTCACTAAATATTCACACTCATTGCAGGCCTGTAAATGACACCCGCCCTCAAAAAAAAAAACCTGGGGTCGAAAATAGACCAAGAAATTCAAAAGAGGGCCACCTTTCAAGAAGGCAATTTCAACCGGTCTATTGTACTCACCGTTTGTTTTGTTTGTTTGTTTAACAGAAATTTAACACGGTGTGGAAAATGCTGAACATTAGGAATAATTAAACACATGCAAATCCAAATTACAAAAACCTATCAGCTCACACCAGTCAGAAGGGCAATCAGCAAAAATTCTGCAAATAATAAATGCTGAAGGGGTTGTGGAGAAATGCCTACCCTTGGTTCAACGTGGAACATGGTAAGAGCCAGTAATGAAAACACAAAGGAGGTGCCTTGAAAAGGTAAATATTGAGCTACCATTCAATCAAGCATACCCACTTCTGGGCCTATCGCCTGAGAGGATGTGAATCAAAAGGTCACAGGCTGGGCTTCACTGGTGGCGCATTGGTTGAGAGTCCGCCTGCCGATGCAGGGGACACGGGTTCGTGCCCCAGTCCGAGAAGAACCCACATGCCGCGGAGCGGCTAGTCCCATGAGCTATGGCTGCTGGGCCTGCGCGTCCGGAGCCTGTGCTCTGCAACGGGAGGGGCCACGGCAGTGAGAAGCCCACGTACCACAAAAATTAATAATAATAATAAAGAAACAGGCCGGCGATCCTGCACTCCAGCAATATTTACCATAGCCAACACTTGGAAGCAATGAAAATGTCCATCAACAGAGGAATCCACAAAGAAGAAGTGGTCCACGTACACACCAGAATATGACTCCAATAAAAAAATAAAAATTCATTTTAAAAAACAAAGATAAGTAAGGAGACATCAGGTTTTGGGGGTTTATCCGGGCACATTCCCCTCTAATTTATAACCGAGGACCAACGCTGGCAGGAAGGTCAGATCCCCTAGTAACCAGATTGGGAAGAGCAGAAATGCTGCCGCCCTCTGGCCGTTACCTGCAACAGCAGCTTTAAAACCTGTGTTAAGGGTCACTTCCTATGCACCAGTACTGGAGGGCTGTAAATGAAACCTGCCCTCAAAGTGTCTTGAGGGAAGTAATGGCCAAAATAGTTCAAAATGTCACACATACTTCAAGAAAACAATTTGAAGAGCTAGGCTGTACTCACAGTTTCAAGGAAAAAAGGACATGCCAGAAAGCTCAATTTCAAGGGATTATGAGACACATGCAAATCCAACCACAAAGAGGTATCAGCTCACACTAGTCAGAATAAACATCAGCAAAAAAACTACAAACAATAAATGCTGAAGGCGTTGTGGAGAAGTGCGTACCCTCAACTTGAAGTGGGACGTAACCTGGTAAGAGCCACTAATGAGAACAGAATGGAGGTGCCGTTATAAGGTAAACATTTGGCTACCATAAGATCCAGCAGGCCCACTCCTGGGCCTATAACGTAAGAAGACAGAATTGGAAAGACACAGGCAGGCAAATGTGCATTGCTGCAGTATTACAATAGCCAAGACATGGAAGCAACCAAAAAGTCCATCAACAGATGAGTGGACAAAGAAGAACTGGTACATGTACAGACGGAATATTAGCCAAGGAAAAAAAGGACACAATGTCATTTGCAGCACTGTAGATGAGTCTACAGGTAATCACGCAACATGTAGTAAGTCAGAAAGAGAAAGACACATATTGTATGGTATCACTTATAGGTGTTACCTAAAAATTGATACCAGGGAAGATATTTCCACAGAGAAGGGCAATCACAGATTCATTAAACAAACTTATGGTTCACCAATGGAAAGGTGTGAGGATTGGATACATTCGGTCATTGGGGTTAAGAGACATATACAAACACAGGTGAAATATATAATCACCAAAAACCTACGGAATACCAAGAGAAGACTACTCAACATTCTCTCATAACGTACATGGGAAAAGGATCCCAGGAAGAATAGACATAGGTATATGTGTAAAAGAACCACATCTTGCACACCTAGAACAAGCAAAGCATTGTAATCAAACTTGCTGTGATAAAAAATATAACTTCAATTAAAAAAACGAACAAGAAGTAGTGGGACATAAACTTAAGGGGCTTTTTCCTGGCAAATTCCATTCTAAATTACAACCTAGAACACGACTTCCATCGACGTTCTGTTGCCCTAGTAACCAGATTTAGTAAAGGACAGCTGCTGCCACCTTGTGGCCGTTTCACACAACAGCAGCTTTTAACCCAGTGCTAATGGTCAGTTGATATTCAAAATAATTGCAGGCGTGTAAATGACACCTGCCCTGAAAACAAATCCTGGGGTCGTACATCGACCAAAAAATTCGAAAGACGTCCACATTTCAAAACGACAGTTTCAAGAGGCATATTTTATGCACATTTGTCTTATGATTCTTTTTTTCTTTCTTTCGTTAAAATAACGGGAATGGAAAAAGGCTGAACATCAGGAATTAATAAAGCCATGCAAATCCAGTGTACCAAAACGTTCACCTCACAGCCGTCAGAATGATCATCAGCAAGAAAACTCTACAAAAAATAAGTGCTGAAGGGGTTTTAGAGAACTGCATACCCTTTAGCTGCTGGTGGGATGTAACCTGGTAAGAGCCAGTAGTGAGAACAGAATGGAGGTGCGTTTAAAGGTAAAAATTGAGCTACCATGTGATCTGGTAGGCCCACTGATGGGCCTATCACCTGAGTAGACCAGAATCAAAAAGAAACAGCCTGCCAGGCCTTCAATTCAGCAACATGTACCATAGCCAAGACCTGGAAGAAACCAAAATGTCCACCAACAGAAAAATGTACCAAGAAGAAGGCGTCCATGTACACAATGGACTATTAGCCATGATAAAGCATGGCACAGTGCCGTTGCCACCACTACAGAAGGATCTAGAGATAATCACCCAACTTGAAGTAAGAAAGAAACCGAAAGACAGATATCCTATGACATCACTTATACGTGTTACCTAAAAATTGATACCCATGAAATAATTTCCAAGAGAAGGACACGCATAGATTCAGAAAACCAAATTATGTATAACCAAATGGAAAGGTGTCGGGAATGTATGAATTAGGTTATGGGGTTTAACAGACATACACTAATACATATGAGATATATATAGATATAGATATAGATATAATCACAAAATACCTATGGAATACGAAGAGAGGTCTACTCAACACTCTATAATAACATACATGGGAAAGGATCCAAAGAGGAATAGACAGATACGTTGATAGGATGAACCAGAAACTGTACACCCAGGAGAATCTACATTTTTATCAAATTTGCTCTGATCATTCATAAAAATTAAATTTCAAAAGCAAACAACAATTTAGGAGATATAAGCTCTTGGGGGTTTGCGCTGGCACATTCCACTCTAATTTGCAGCATTCTTACATGATTTCCAAGAAAGCTCTGTTGCCCCAAATCCCAGAGTTGGAAATGAAGAAATGCTGCCGCCTTGTGGCCGTTTCCCGCAAGGGCGGCTTGAAACCCACAGCTAATGGTCACTTAACATTCACAAGGACTCAGGGCTCTAAAGGACACCTGCCGTCAAAAAATGTCCTGAGGTAGGGAATGGCAAAAAAAATTCAAAACTGGCAAAATTTTCAAGGAGATAGTATGGAGGGGAAAGTTTTACTCACTCTTTTTCAACAATGAGGAAAATGGATAAAAGCTCAACATCAGGAATTATTAGACTCATGAAAATCTAACCTCCAAAACGAACCTCCAAAACGGTTTCAACTCACACATGTCAACTACCATCAGCAAAAAGTTTACAAACAATAAATGCTGAAGGGGATTTAGAGAACTGTGTACCCTCTAGCTGCTGGTGAGATGTAAAGTGGTAACAGCCAATACTGAGAACAGAAAGGAGCTGCGTTTAAAAGTAAAACTTGAGCCACCATTCCATTCAGCAGGCCCACCGATGAGCCTCTCACCTGAGAAGTCCAGAGTCGAGAAGGCACAGGCTTCAACAGCTGCACTGCAGGAACTTTCACAATAGCCAAGGCACGGAAGCAACCAAAATGTCCATAAACGAATGAATGGATAAAGAAGAAGTAGTCCATGTACACAATGGAATATTAGCCATGGAAAACAATGAAACGCTTCTCTTTGAGGCACCATAGATGAGCCTAGAGATAATCACAGAACATGAGGTAAGTCGGAAAGCAAAAGACATATCTTATGATACCACTTATAGGCGTTATCTAAGAACTGACACAAATGAACATATTTCCACAGAGAAAGACACTCACAGACTTAGAAAACAAACTATGCTTATCTAAAAAGAAAGGTGGGGGGAATGGAAAAATTAAGAGTACACTTACCATACGTGTACAGATACCTATTAAATACGTATATCAAAAAGACCGAACATCTAGCAAGGGAGGTCTATGGAACACTCTGCAATAATTTACATGGGAAGTGGATCTGTACGTGAACATATATATGTAATGTACAAATGAACCAGATTGTGTACACCTAGGACAAACAATATTCTAATCATTACCCTGATAAAAAATTAAAACAAGAAGTAATGTGACATAAACTTATGGGGGTTTTTCTTGGCACATTCCATTGTAATTTACAACCTAGGAACAGGACTTCCAGAAAGGCTCTGCTGCCCTAGTAACCAGATTTGGGAATGGAGAAATGCTGCCGCCTTGTGGCCGTTTCCCACAACAGCAGCTTTAAGCCCAGTGCTAATGGTCACTAAATATTCACACTCATTGCAGGCCTGTAAATGACACCCGCCCTCAAACAAAAAAACCTGGGGTCGAAAATAGAACAAGAAATTCAAAAGAGGGCCACCTTTCAAGAAGGCAATTTCAACCGGTCTATTGTACTCACCGTTTGTTTTGGTTGTTTGTTTAACAGAAATTTAAAACGGTGTGGAAAATGCTGAACATTAGGAATAATTAAACACATGCAAATCCAAATTACAAAAATCTATCAGCTCACACCAGTCAGAAGGGCAATCAGCAAAAATTCTGCAAATAATAAATGCTGAAGGGGTTGTGGAGAAATGCCTACCCTTGGTTCCACGTGGAACATGGTAAGAGCCAGTAATGAAAACACAAAGGAGGTGCCTTGAAAAGGTAAATATTGAGCTACCATTCAATCAAGCATACCCACTTCTGGGCCTATCGCCTGAGAGGATGTGAATCAAAAGGTCACAGGCTGGGCTTCACTGGTGGCGCAGTGGTTGAGAGTCCGCCTGCCGATGCAGGGGACACGGGTTCGTGCCCCAGTCCGAGAAGAACCCACATGCCGCGGAGCGGCTAGTCCCATGAGCTATGGCTGCTGGGCCTGCGCGTCCGGAGCCTGTGCTCTGCAACGGGAGGGGCCACGGCAGTGAGAAGCCCACGTACCACAAAAATTAATAATAATAATAAAGAAACAGGCCGGCGATCCTGCACTCCAGCAATATTTACAATAGCCAACACTTGGAAGCAATGAAAATGTCCATCAACAGAGGAATTCACAAAGAAGAAGTGGTCCACGTACACACCAGAATATGACTCCAATAAAAAAATAAAAATTCATTTTAAAAAACAAAGATAAGTAAGGAGACATCAGGTTTTGGGGGTTTATCCGGGCACATTCCCCTCTAATTTATAACCGAGGACCAACGCTGGCAGGAAGGTCAGATCCCCTAGTAACCAGATTGGGAAGAGCAGAAATGCTGCCGCCCTCTGGCCGTTACCTGCAACAGCAGCTTTAAAACCTGTGTTAAGGGTCACTTCCTATGCACCAGTACTGGAGGGCTGTAAATGAAACCTGCCCTCAAAGTGTCTTGAGGGAAGTAATGGCCAAAATAGTTCAAAATGTCACACATACTTCAAGAAAACAATTTGAAGAGCTAGGCTGTACTCACAGTTTCAAGGAAAAAAGGACATGCCAGAAAGCTCAATTTCAAGGGATTATGAGACACATGCAAATCCAACCACAAAGAGGTATCAGCTCACACTAGTCAGAATAAACATCAGCAAAAAAACTACAAACAATAAATGATGAAGGTGTTGTGGAGAAGTGCGTACCCTCAACTTGAAGTGGGACGTAACCTGGTAAGAGCCACTAATGAGAACAGAATGGAGGTGCCGTTATAAGGTAAACATTTGGCTACCATAAGATCCAGCAGGCCCACTCCTGGGCCTATAACGTAAGAAGACAGAATTGGAAAGACACAGGCAGGCAAATGTGCATTGCTGCAGTATTACAATAGCCAAGACATGGAAGCAACCAAAAAGTCCATCAACAGATGAGTGGACAAAGAAGAACTGGTACATGTACAGACGGAATATTAGCCAAGGAAAAAAAGGACACAATGTCATTTGCAGCACTGTAGATGAGTCTACAGGTAATCACGCAACATGTAGTAAGTCAGAAAGAGAAAGACACATATTGTATGGTATCACTTATAGGTGTTACCTAAAAATTGATACCAGGGAAGATATTTCCACAGAGAAGGGCAATCACAGATTCATTAAACAAACTTATGGTTCACCAATGGAAAGGTGTGAGGATTGGATACATTCGGTCATTGGGGTTAAGAGACATATACAAACACAGGTGAAATATATAATCACCAAAAACCTACGGAATACCAAGAGAAGACTACTCAACATTCTCTCATAACGTACATGGGAAAAGGATCCCAGGAAGAATAGACATAGGTATATGTGTAAAAGAACCACATCTTGCACACCTAGAACAAGCAAAGCATTGTAATCAAACTTGCTGTGATAAAAAATATAACTTCAATTAAAAAAACGAACAAGAAGTAGTGGGACATAAACTTAAGGGGCTTTTTCCTGGCAAATTCCATTCTAAATTACAACCTAGAACACGACTTCCATCGACGTTCTGTTGCCCTAGTAACCAGATTTAGTAAAGGACAGCTGCTGCCACCTTGTGGCCGTTTCACACAACAGCAGCTTTTAACCCAGTGCTAATGGTCAGTTGATATTCAAAATAATTGCAGGCGTGTAAATGACACCTGCCCTGAAAACAAATCCTGGGGTCGTACATCGACCAAAAAATTCGAAAGACGTCCACATTTCAAAACGACAGTTTCAAGAGGCATATTTTATGCACATTTGTCTTATGATTCTTTTTTTCTTTCTTTCGTTAAAATAACGGGAATGGAAAAAGGCTGAACATCAGGAATTAATAAAGCCATGCAAATCCAGTGTACCAAAACGTTCACCTCACAGCCGTCAGAATGATCATCAGCAAGAAAACTCTACAAAAAATAAGTGCTGAAGGGGTTTTAGAGAACTGCATACCCTTTAGCTGCTGGTGGGATGTAACCTGGTAAGAGCCAGTAGTGAGAACAGAATGGAGGTGCGTTTAAAGGTAAAAATTGAGCTACCATGTGATCTGGTAGGCCCACTGATGGGCCTATCACCTGAGTAGACCAGAATCAAAAAGAAACAGCCTGCCAGGCCTTCAATTCAGCAACATGTACCATAGCCAAGACCTGGAAGAAACCAAAATGTCCACCAACAGAAAAATGTACCAAGAAGAAGGCGTCCATGTACACAATGGACTATTAGCCATGATAAAGCATGGCACAGTGCCGTTGCCACCACTACAGAAGGATCTAGAGATAATCACCCAACTTGAAGTAAGAAAGAAACCGAAAGACAGATATCCTATGACATCACTTATACGTGTTACCTAAAAATTGATACCCATGAAATAATTTCCAAGAGAAGGACACGCATAGATTCAGAAAACCAAATTATGTATAACCAAATGGAAAGGTGTCGGGAATGTATGAATTAGGTTATGGGGTTTAACAGACATACACTAATACATATGAGATATATATAGATATAGATATAGATATAATCACAAAATACCTATGGAATACGAAGAGAGGTCTACTCAACACTCTATAATAACATACATGGGAAAGGATCCAAAGAGGAATAGACAGATACGTTGATAGGATGAACCAGAAACTGTACACCCAGGAGAATCTACATTTTTATCAAATTTGCTCTGATCATTCATAAAAATTAAATTTCAAAAGCAAACAACAATTTAGGAGATATAAGCTCTTGGGAGTTTGCGTTGGCACATTCCACTCTAATTTGCAGCGTTCTAACATGATTTCCAGGAAAGCTCTGTTGCCCCAAATCCCAGAGTTGGAAATGAAGAAATGCTGCCGCCTTGTGGCCGTTTCCCGCAAGGGCGGCTTGAAACCCACAGCTAATGGTCACTTAACATTCACAAGGACTCAGGGCTCTAAAGGACACCTGCCGTCAAAAAAGGTCCTGAGGTGGGGAATGGCCAAAAAAATTCAAACCTGGCAAAATTTTCAAGGAGATAGTATGGAGGGGAAAGTTTTACTCACTCTTTTTCAACAATGAGGAAAATGGATAAAAGCTCAACATCAGGAATTATTAGACTCATGAAAATCTAACCTCCAAAACGGTTTCAACTCACACATGTCAACTACCATCAGCAAAAAGTTTACAAACAATAAATGCTGAAGGGGATTTAGAGAACTGTGTACCCTCTAGCTGCTGGTGAGATGTAAAGTGGTAACAGCCAATACTGAGAACAGAAAGGAGCTGCGTTTAAAAGTAAAACTTGAGCCACCATTCCATTCAGCAGGCCCACCGATGAGCCTCTCACCTGAGAAGTCCAGAGTCGAGAAGGCACAGGCTTCAACAGCTGCACTGCAGGAACTTTCACAATAGCCAAGGCACGGAAGCAACCAAAATGTCCATAAACGAATGAATGGATAAAGAAGAAGTAGTCCATGTACACAATGGAATATTAGCCATGGAAAACAATGAAACGCTTCTCTTTGAGGCACCATAGATGAGCCTAGAGATAATCACAGAACATGAGGTAAGTCGGAAAGCAAAAGACATATCTTATGATACCACTTATAGGCGTTATCTAAGAACTGACACAAATGAACATATTTCCACAGAGAAAGACACTCACAGACTTAGAAAACAAACTATGCTTATCTAAAAAGAAAGGTGGGGGGAATGGAAAAATTAAGAGTACACTTACCATACGTGTACAGATACCTATTAAATACATATATCAAAAAGACCGAACATCTAGCAAGGGAGGTCTATGGAACACTCTGCAATAATTTACATGGGAAGTGGATCTGTACGTGAACATATATATGTAACGTACAAATGAACCAGACTGTGTACACCGAGGACAAACAATATTCTAATCATTACCCCGATAAAAAATTAAAACAAGAAGTAATGTGACATAAACTTATGGGGGTTTTTCTTGGCACATTCCATTGTAATTTACAACCTAGGAACAGGACTTCCAGAAAGGCTCTGCTGCCCTAGTAACCAGATTTGGGAATGGAGAAATGCTGCCGCCTTGTGGCCGTTTCCCACAACAGCAGCTTTAAGCCCAGTGCTAATGGTCACTAAATATTCACACTCATTGCAGGCCTGTAAATGACACCCGCCCTCAAAAAAAAAAAACCTGGGGTCGAAAATAGACCAAGAAATTCAAAAGAGGGCCACCTTTCAAGAAGGCAATTTCAACTGGTCTATTGTACTCACCGATTTTTTTCTTTGTTTGTTTAACAGAAATTTAAAGCGGTGTGGAAAATGCTGAACATTAGGAATAATTAAACACATGCAAATCCAAATTACAAAAACCTATCAGCTCACACCAGTCAGAATGGCAATCAACAAAAATTCTACAAATAATAAATGCTGAAGGGGTTGTGGAGAAATGCCTACCCTTGGTTCAACGTGGAACATGGTAAGAGCCAGTAATGAAAACACAAAGGAGGTGCCTTGAAAAGGTAAATATTGAGCTACCATTCAATCAAGCATACCCACTTCTGGGCCTATCGCCTGAGAGGATGTGAATCAAAAGGTCACAGGCTGGGCTTCACTGGTGGCGCATTGGTTGAGAGTCCGCCTGCCGATGCAGGGGACACGGGTTCGTGCCCCAGTCCGAGAAGAACCCACATGCCGCGGAGCGGCTAGTCCCATGAGCTATGGCTGCTGGGCCTGCGCGTCCGGAGCCTGTGCTCTGCAACGGGAGGGGCCACGGCAGTGAGAAGCCCACGTACCACAAAAATTAATAATAATAATAAAGAAACAGGCCGGCGATCCTGCACTCCAGCAATATTTACCATAGCCAACACTTGGAAGCAATGAAAATGTCCATCAACAGAGGAATTCACAAAGAAGAAGTGGTCCACGTACACACCAGAATATGACTCCAATAAAAAAATAAAAATTCATTTTAAAAAACAAAGATAAGTAAGGAGACATCAGGTTTTGGGGGTTTATCCGGGCACATTCCCCTCTAATTTATAACCGAGGACCAACGCTGGCAGGAAGGTCAGATCCCCTAGTAACCAGATTGGGAAGAGCAGAAATGCTGCCGCCCTCTGGCCGTTACCTGCAACAGCAGCTTTAAAACCTGTGTTAAGGGTCACTTCCTATGCACCAGTACTGGAGGGCTGTAAATGAAACCTGCCCTCAAAGTGTCTTGAGGGAAGTAATGGCCAAAATAGTTCAAAATGTCACACATACTTCAAGAAAACAATTTGAAGAGCTAGGCTGTACTCACAGTTTCAAGGAAAAAAGGACATGCCAGAAAGCTCAATTTCAAGGGATTATGAGACACATGCAAATCCAACCACAAAGAGGTATCAGCTCACACTAGTCAGAATAAACATCAGCAAAAAAACTACAAACAATAAATGATGAAGGTGTTGTGGAGAAGTGCGTACCCTCAACTTGAAGTGGGACGTAACCTGGTAAGAGCCACTAATGAGAACAGAATGGAGGTGCCGTTATAAGGTAAACATTTGGCTACCATAAGATCCAGCAGGCCCACTCCTGGGCCTATAACGTAAGAAGACAGAATTGGAAAGACACAGGCAGGCAAATGTGCATTGCTGCAGTATTACAATAGCCAAGACATGGAAGCAACCAAAAAGTCCATCAACAGATGAGTGGACAAAGAAGAACTGGTACATGTACAGACGGAATATTAGCCAAGGAAAAAAAGGACACAATGTCATTTGCAGCACTGTAGATGAGTCTACAGGTAATCACGCAACATGTAGTAAGTCAGAAAGAGAAAGACACATATTGTATGGTATCACTTATAGGTGTTACCTAAAAATTGATACCAGGGAAGATATTTCCACAGAGAAGGGCAATCACAGATTCATTAAACAAACTTATGGTTCACCAATGGAAAGGTGTGAGGATTGGATACATTCGGTCATTGGGGTTAAGAGACATATACAAACACAGGTGAAATATATAATCACCAAAAACCTACGGAATACCAAGAGAAGACTACTCAACATTCTCTCATAACGTACATGGGAAAAGGATCCCAGGAAGAATAGACATAGGTATATGTGTAAAAGAACCACATCTTGCACACCTAGAACAAGCAAAGCATTGTAATCAAACTTGCTGTGATAAAAAATATAACTTCAATTAAAAAAACGAACAAGAAGTAGTGGGACATAAACTTAAGGGGCTTTTTCCTGGCAAATTCCATTCTAAATTACAACCTAGAACACGACTTCCATCGACGTTCTGTTGCCCTAGTAACCAGATTTAGTAAAGGACAGCTGCTGCCACCTTGTGGCCGTTTCACACAACAGCAGCTTTTAACCCAGTGCTAATGGTCAGTTGATATTCAAAATAATTGCAGGCGTGTAAATGACACCTGCCCTGAAAACAAATCCTGGGGTCGTACATCGACCAAAAAATTCGAAAGACGTCCACATTTCAAAACGACAGTTTCAAGAGGCATATTTTATGCACATTTGTCTTATGATTCTTTTTTTCTTTCTTTCGTTAAAAAAACGGGAATGGAAAAAGGCTGAACATCAGGAATTAATAAAGCCATGCAAATCCAGTGTACCAAAACGTTCACCTCACAGCCGTCAGAATGATCATCAGCAAGAAAACTCTACAAAAAATAAGTGCTGAAGGGGTTTTAGAGAACTGCATACCCTTTAGCTGCTGGTGGGATGTAACCTGGTAAGAGCCAGTAGTGAGAACAGAATGGAGGTGCGTTTAAAGGTAAAAATTGAGCTACCATGTGATCTGGTAGGCCCACTGATGGGCCTATCACCTGAGTAGACCAGAATCAAAAAGAAACAGCCTGCCAGGCCTTCAATTCAGCAACATGTACCATAGCCAAGACCTGGAAGAAACCAAAATGTCCACCAACAGAAAAATGTACCAAGAAGAAGGCGTCCATGTACACAATGGACTATTAGCCATGATAAAGCATGGCACAGTGCCGTTGCCACCACTACAGAAGGATCTAGAGATAATCACCCAACTTGAAGTAAGAAAGAAACCGAAAGACAGATATCCTATGACATCACTTATACGTGTTACCTAAAAATTGATACCCATGAAATAATTTCCAAGAGAAGGACACGCATAGATTCAGAAAACCAAATTATGTATAACCAAATGGAAAGGTGTCGGGAATGTATGAATTAGGTTATGGGGTTTAACAGACATACACTAATACATATGAGATATATATAGATATAGATATAGATATAATCACAAAATACCTATGGAATACGAAGAGAGGTCTACTCAACACTCTATAATAACATACATGGGAAAGGATCCAAAGAGGAATAGACAGATACGTTGATAGGATGAACCAGAAACTGTACACCCAGGAGAATCTACATTTTTATCAAATTTGCTCTGATCATTCATAAAAATTAAATTTCAAAAGCAAACAACAATTTAGGAGATATAAGCTCTTGGGAGTTTGCGTTGGCACATTCCACTCTAATTTGCAGCGTTCTAACATGATTTCCAGGAAAGCTCTGTTGCCCCAAATCCCAGAGTTGGAAATGAAGAAATGCTGCCGCCTTGTGGCCGTTTCCCGCAAGGGCGGCTTGAAACCCACAGCTAATGGTCACTTAACATTCACAAGGACTCAGGGCTCTAAAGGACACCTGCCGTCAAAAAAGGTCCTGAGGTGGGGAATGGCCAAAAAAATTCAAACCTGGCAAAATTTTCAAGGAGATAGTATGGAGGGGAAAGTTTTACTCACTCTTTTTCAACAATGAGGAAAATGGATAAAAGCTCAACATCAGGAATTATTAGACTCATGAAAATCTAACCTCCAAAACGGTTTCAACTCACACATGTCAACTACCATCAGCAAAAAGTTTACAAACAATAAATGCTGAAGGGGATTTAGAGAACTGTGTACCCTCTAGCTGCTGGTGAGATGTAAAGTGGTAACAGCCAATACTGAGAACAGAAAGGAGCTGCGTTTAAAAGTAAAACTTGAGCCACCATTCCATTCAGCAGGCCCACCGATGAGCCTCTCACCTGAGAAGTCCAGAGTCGAGAAGGCACAGGCTTCAACAGCTGCACTGCAGGAACTTTCACAATAGCCAAGGCACGGAAGCAACCAAAATGTCCATAAACGAATGAATGGATAAAGAAGAAGTAGTCCATGTACACAATGGAATATTAGCCATGGAAAACAATGAAACGCTTCTCTTTGAGGCACCATAGATGAGCCTAGAGATAATCACAGAACATGAGGTAAGTCGGAAAGCAAAAGACATATCTTATGATACCACTTATAGGCGTTATCTAAGAACTGACACAAATGAACATATTTCCACAGAGAAAGACACTCACAGACTTAGAAAACAAACTATGCTTATCTAAAAAGAAAGGTGGGGGGAATGGAAAAATTAAGAGTACACTTACCATACGTGTACAGATACCTATTAAATACATATATCAAAAAGACCGAACATCTAGCAAGGGAGGTCTATGGAACACTCTGCAATAATTTACATGGGAAGTGGATCTGTACGTGAACATATATATGTAACGTACAAATGAACCAGACTGTGTACACCGAGGACAAACAATATTCTAATCATTACCCCGATAAAAAATTAAAACAAGAAGTAATGTGACATAAACTTATGGGGGTTTTTCTTGGCACATTCCATTGTAATTT
Source organism: Mesoplodon bidens (assembly GCF_964165515.1). Taxonomy (NCBI): domain Eukaryota; kingdom Metazoa; phylum Chordata; class Mammalia; order Artiodactyla; family Ziphiidae; genus Mesoplodon; species Mesoplodon bidens. The sequence continues at coordinate 193,699 of NW_027672484.1, forward strand.
ACAACCTAGGAACAGGACTTCCAGAAAGGCTCTGCTGCCCTAGTAACCAGATTTGGGAATGGAGAAATGCTGCCGCCTTGTGGCCGTTTCCCACAACAGCAGCTTTAAGCCCAGTGCTAATGGTCACTAAATATTCACACTCATTGCAGGCCTGTAAATGACACCCGCCCTCAAAAAAAAAAAACCTGGGGTCGAAAATAGACCAAGAAATTCAAAAGAGGGCCACCTTTCAAGAAGGCAATTTCAACTGGTCTATTGTACTCACCGATTTTTTTCTTTGTTTGTTTAACAGAAATTTAAAGCGGTGTGGAAAATGCTGAACATTAGGAATAATTAAACACATGCAAATCCAAATTACAAAAACCTATCAGCTCACACCAGTCAGAATGGCAATCAACAAAAATTCTACAAATAATAAATGCTGAAGGGGTTGTGGAGAAATGCCTACCCTTGGTTCAACGTGGAACATGGTAAGAGCCAGTAATGAAAACACAAAGGAGGTGCCTTGAAAAGGTAAATATTGAGCTACCATTCAATCAAGCATACCCACTTCTGGGCCTATCGCCTGAGAGGATGTGAATCAAAAGGTCACAGGCTGGGCTTCACTGGTGGCGCATTGGTTGAGAGTCCGCCTGCCGATGCAGGGGACACGGGTTCGTGCCCCAGTCCGAGAAGAACCCACATGCCGCGGAGCGGCTAGTCCCATGAGCTATGGCTGCTGGGCCTGCGCGTCCGGAGCCTGTGCTCTGCAACGGGAGGGGCCACGGCAGTGAGAAGCCCACGTACCACAAAAATTAATAATAATAATAAAGAAACAGGCCGGCGATCCTGCACTCCAGCAATATTTACCATAGCCAACACTTGGAAGCAATGAAAATGTCCATCAACAGAGGAATTCACAAAGAAGAAGTGGTCCACGTACACACCAGAATATGACTCCAATAAAAAAATAAAAATTCATTTTAAAAAACAAAGATAAGTAAGGAGACATCAGGTTTTGGGGGTTTATCCGGGCACATTCCCCTCTAATTTATAACCGAGGACCAACGCTGGCAGGAAGGTCAGATCCCCTAGTAACCAGATTGGGAAGAGCAGAAATGCTGCCGCCCTCTGGCCGTTACCTGCAACAGCAGCTTTAAAACCTGTGTTAAGGGTCACTTCCTATGCACCAGTACTGGAGGGCTGTAAATGAAACCTGCCCTCAAAGTGTCTTGAGGGAAGTAATGGCCAAAATAGTTCAAAATGTCACACATACTTCAAGAAAACAATTTGAAGAGCTAGGCTGTACTCACAGTTTCAAGGAAAAAAGGACATGCCAGAAAGCTCAATTTCAAGGGATTATGAGACACATGCAAATCCAACCACAAAGAGGTATCAGCTCACACTAGTCAGAATAAACATCAGCAAAAAAACTACAAACAATAAATGATGAAGGTGTTGTGGAGAAGTGCGTACCCTCAACTTGAAGTGGGACGTAACCTGGTAAGAGCCACTAATGAGAACAGAATGGAGGTGCCGTTATAAGGTAAACATTTGGCTACCATAAGATCCAGCAGGCCCACTCCTGGGCCTATAACGTAAGAAGACAGAATTGGAAAGACACAGGCAGGCAAATGTGCATTGCTGCAGTATTACAATAGCCAAGACATGGAAGCAACCAAAAAGTCCATCAACAGATGAGTGGACAAAGAAGAACTGGTACATGTACAGACGGAATATTAGCCAAGGAAAAAAAGGACACAATGTCATTTGCAGCACTGTAGATGAGTCTACAGGTAATCACGCAACATGTAGTAAGTCAGAAAGAGAAAGACACATATTGTATGGTATCACTTATAGGTGTTACCTAAAAATTGATACCAGGGAAGATATTTCCACAGAGAAGGGCAATCACAGATTCATTAAACAAACTTATGGTTCACCAATGGAAAGGTGTGAGGATTGGATACATTCGGTCATTGGGGTTAAGAGACATATACAAACACAGGTGAAATATATAATCACCAAAAACCTACGGAATACCAAGAGAAGACTACTCAACATTCTCTCATAACGTACATGGGAAAAGGATCCCAGGAAGAATAGACATAGGTATATGTGTAAAAGAACCACATCTTGCACACCTAGAACAAGCAAAGCATTGTAATCAAACTTGCTGTGATAAAAAATATAACTTCAATTAAAAAAACGAACAAGAAGTAGTGGGACATAAACTTAAGGGGCTTTTTCCTGGCAAATTCCATTCTAAATTACAACCTAGAACACGACTTCCATCGACGTTCTGTTGCCCTAGTAACCAGATTTAGTAAAGGACAGCTGCTGCCACCTTGTGGCCGTTTCACACAACAGCAGCTTTTAACCCAGTGCTAATGGTCAGTTGATATTCAAAATAATTGCAGGCGTGTAAATGACACCTGCCCTGAAAACAAATCCTGGGGTCGTACATCGACCAAAAAATTCGAAAGACGTCCACATTTCAAAACGACAGTTTCAAGAGGCATATTTTATGCACATTTGTCTTATGATTCTTTTTTTCTTTCTTTCGTTAAAAAAACGGGAATGGAAAAAGGCTGAACATCAGGAATTAATAAAGCCATGCAAATCCAGTGTACCAAAACGTTCACCTCACAGCCGTCAGAATGATCATCAGCAAGAAAACTCTACAAAAAATAAGTGCTGAAGGGGTTTTAGAGAACTGCATACCCTTTAGCTGCTGGTGGGATGTAACCTGGTAAGAGCCAGTAGTGAGAACAGAATGGAGGTGCGTTTAAAGGTAAAAATTGAGCTACCATGTGATCTGGTAGGCCCACTGATGGGCCTATCACCTGAGTAGACCAGAATCAAAAAGAAACAGCCTGCCAGGCCTTCAATTCAGCAACATGTACCATAGCCAAGACCTGGAAGAAACCAAAATGTCCACCAACAGAAAAATGTACCAAGAAGAAGGCGTCCATGTACACAATGGACTATTAGCCATGATAAAGCATGGCACAGTGCCGTTGCCACCACTACAGAAGGATCTAGAGATAATCACCCAACTTGAAGTAAGAAAGAAACCGAAAGACAGATATCCTATGACATCACTTATACGTGTTACCTAAAAATTGATACCCATGAAATAATTTCCAAGAGAAGGACACGCATAGATTCAGAAAACCAAATTATGTATAACCAAATGGAAAGGTGTCGGGAATGTATGAATTAGGTTATGGGGTTTAACAGACATACACTAATACATATGAGATATATATAGATATAGATATAGATATAATCACAAAATACCTATGGAATACGAAGAGAGGTCTACTCAACACTCTATAATAACATACATGGGAAAGGATCCAAAGAGGAATAGACAGATACGTTGATAGGATGAACCAGAAACTGTACACCCAGGAGAATCTACATTTTTATCAAATTTGCTCTGATCATTCATAAAAATTAAATTTCAAAAGCAAACAACAATTTAGGAGATATAAGCTCTTGGGGGTTTGCGTTGGCACATTCCACTCTAATTTGCAGCGTTCTAACATGATTTCCAGGAAAGCTCTGTTGCCCCAAATCCCAGAGTTGGAAATGAAGAAATGCTGCCGCCTTGTGGCCGTTTCCCGCAAGGGCGGCTTGAAACCCACAGCTAATGGTCACTTAACATTCACAAGGACTCAGGGCTCTAAAGGACACCTGCCGTCAAAAAAGGTCCTGAGGTGGGGAATGGCCAAAAAAATTCAAACCTGGCAAAATTTTCAAGGAGATAGTATGGAGGGGAAAGTTTTACTCACTCTTTTTCAACAATGAGGAAAATGGATAAAAGCTCAACATCAGGAATTATTAGACTCATGAAAATCTAACCTCCAAAACGGTTTCAACTCACACATGTCAACTACCATCAGCAAAAAGTTTACAAACAATAAATGCTGAAGGGGATTTAGAGAACTGTGTACCCTCTAGCTGCTGGTGAGATGTAAAGTGGTAACAGCCAATACTGAGAACAGAAAGGAGCTGCGTTTAAAAGTAAAACTTGAGCCACCATTCCATT